>NC_057400.1:28666827-28966640 GCF_019320065.1 Cervus canadensis | reverse complement strand
AAAGAGAAAAAATAAAAAAGAAAAATATAAAAAGAAAAAAAATTTTTTTTTTTTTTCCTTACTTAGAAAAAACAGAAAAATTAAAAAAAAGTAAAAATATGTCTAGGAATTTCTCTGGAGCTGTTGCGGTCAGTGTGGGTTCGGCTCAGTTTCAGATAGCTCCTCGTTCCAGCTTGCACTTCTCGATATCTACAGGGCCCTTCCGGTGAAGTTGGTGTTTTCTTCAGGGATTTTAATCTGTTGCACCAGTCCCTTCTGAAGCGGTTCCCTTTGTTTATTTGGCTTCTGTTTGCCGGTCTCTTCAGAGGCTCATTTCCGCCCTGACACAGGCGGGCGGAGGCGGACTCTTATTCAGGTAGCTAGTTCCGTTGCGCTGCTGGGAGGGGCTGACGCTGCGGGGCGGGGCTGGCGCTGCGGGGCGGGGCTGACGCTGCGGGGAGGGGCTGGCCCTGCGGGGGCGGGCTGGCGCTGCCGGAAGGGGCTGACGCTGCTTTCTCCGTCTGCGCTGCTCAGGCTCCCGGCTGTTCTATATGGAGCGCGCCCCGCGCTGCGCTAGGTTCCAGCCCTCGGGTGTTACACAAAAGCGCGGAAGGAAAAGCTGCGCCTGCCCTCTGTGCCTTCCCCGTCAGAGCGGTCCAGGCAGCGAGGGGCTTGGTGGGCGCACTCTCCCCAGGTGTGGCGCACCCACTCCCTTCCGCGGACCCAGTCTCAGTTTCCGCTGGCGCCAGGCGGGTGCGCGCGCCTTCTGCCCTCCGCGTCCCCAGCCCCAGTCCCCGCCCCGCGCCGGTCGGGTGCCTGCGCCCTGTGTCTCGCTGCGACCTTCCCCTCCCCCCTGCCTCCTGCCTCCGGCGGGGCTGCGCCGGTCCGCAGCCTGCGAGCTCTTCCCGGGACTTTCCCCGTCCCTTTGTTCTGCGAACGGCCGGCAGTGTGTTCCGGCCGGTCAATTTTCTCTCTCTCCTTTGGTCTCCCACAGTTCAAGTTGGCACCTCACAGAAGCTCCCCCCGATTGTCCTCAGGGCACTCAGGCCCGGACCCTAGCCCAAGCAAGGCCGCCTAAGACTCCCTTCCCGGGACGGGTCTCCGTCCTTAGCTCTTTTGTCTCACTTTTTATCTTTTATATTTTGTCCTACCTCCTTTCGAAGACAATGGTCTGCTTTTCTGGGCGCCTGATGACCTCAGCAAGCGATCAGAAGTTGTTTTGTGAAGTTTGCTCTGCATTCGGTTATTCTTTTGATGAATTTGTAGGAGAGAAAGTGGTCTCCCGGTCCTACTCCTCCGCCATCTTGGCTCCTCCCTACTTTCTCTCTTAAAGGGCTTGCTGTTGCGATATAAACAGGGTCAGATACCCTTTGAAAGTACACCAGATGAGCGTAAAATAATAAAGTAATACAAATTAAAAAAACTTTTGGAAATTAACTGTACTCCTAAAATTGGTGACTTTTACCAGGTAACTTATAAAGTTGATATATTAATTATATATTTAGGTACTGCTTTTTCAAATGACCCTATTGACCTCTAAATTTCTGAAGCCATCAACCTCTCACAATATATCTTAATTTAGTTACACAAAGTATATAGTTTTATTACCACTTCCTCTTGAAGTATGTCCCTCTTGTTTTCTTCCCCTGGTTTTATTGCTCTCTCTTGGATTCTGTTCACATGTTCAACATCTTTCTTAATCCCTTACTTTGCTCCTTTTTTTTCCATTTACTTCTTAAATTTCAGTAATGCAAGTTTCACTTCTAACTATATCTCCCTCTTCACTCCTCCTAGGACATTCTATTCCCTATAGTTTCATCTTTACATTTTTTTGTATCCCCTCTACAGTCCTTCATCTCTATTTCTCACCAGGAGATTCTCCATAAGATGTGTCTTCTATAAATATTTTCTTTCTTGTCTTCACACCACTGTGCTAATTCAGACTCATTTTGTTTCCTATATGGAGAATTGCAGGTATCTCCAATTAAGCTTTGCTGCCTTCGTCTTTCCATACAATCACTCTGCCAGTAACAGAACCTCAGGATGTTGTGACTCTGCGTCTTCTGTCCACATGCCACAGTCTCCCTGCAGTGCTCATGTTGTTCCCTGTAATTGTAATGCTCTATCTTCTTTGTAGCCTGTTACCTCATGCATTTTAAGGATTCTTTGTAATACTTTACCTTGTTTTTGAATTCTTCTCTGGTGGCTCAGTTCAGTTCAGTTCAGTCACTCAGTTGTCTCCGACTTTTTGCGACCCCATGAACCGCAGCACGCCAAGCCTCCCTGTCCATCACCAACTGCTGGAGTCTACTCAAACCCATGTCCATTGAGTCAGTGATGCCATCCAACCATCTCATCCTCTGTCATCCCCTTTTCCTCCTGCCCTCAATCTTTGCCAGCATCAGGGTCTTTTCCAGTGAGTCAGCTCTTCGCATCAGGTGGCCAAAGTATTGGAGTTTCAGCATCAGTCCTTCTAGTGAACACCCAGGACTGATCTCCCTTAGGATGGACTGGTTGGATCTCATTGTAGTCCAAGGGATCAAGAGTCTTCTCCAACACCACAGTTCAAAAGCATCAATTCTTCTGCACTCAGCTTTCTTTATAGTCCAACTCTCACATCCATACATGACTACTGGAAAAACCATACCCTTGACTAGACGGAACTTTGCTGACAAATGTCTCTGCTTTTTAATGTGCTGTCTAGGTTGGTCATAACTTTCCTCCCAAGGAGTAAACGTTTTTTAATTTCATGGCTGCAGTCACCATCTGCAGTGATTTTGGGGCAAAAAATAAAGTCAGTCACTGTTTCCACTGTTTCCCCATCTATTTGCCATGAAGTGATGCAACCGGATGCCATGATCTTAGTTTTCTGAATGCTGAGTTTTAAGCCAACTTTTTCACTCTCCTCTTTCACTTTCATCAGGAGGCTCTTTAGTTCTTCATTTTCTGCCATAAGGCTGGTGTCATCTGCATATCTTAGGTTATTGATATTTCTCCCGGCAATTTTGATTCAAGCTTGTCCTTCTTCCAGCCCAGCATTTCTTATGATGTACTCTGCATATAAGTTAAATAAGCAGGGTGACAATATACAGCCTTGACATACTCCTTTTCCTATTTGGAACCAGTCTGTTGTTCCATGTCCAGTTTTAACTGTTGCTTCCTGACCTGCATACAGGTTTCTCAAGAGGCAGGTCAGGTGGTCTAGTTATTCCCATCTCTTTCAGAATTTTCCACAGTTTATTGTGATTCACGCAGTCAAAGGCTTACTCCAGTCACCTGGAATAACAGGCAAATTTGGCCTTGGAGTACAGAATAAAGCAGGGCAAAGGCTAATAGAGTTTTGCCAAGAGAATGCACTGTTAATATCAAGCACCATCTTTGAAAAACACAAGAGAATACTCTACACATGAACATCACTAGATAGCCAACACCGAAATCAGATTGATTATATTCTTTGCAGCCAAAGATGGAAAAGCTCTATACAGTCAGCAAAAACAAGACCAGGAGCTGACTGTGGCTCACATCTTGAACTCCTAATTGCCAAATTCAGACTTAAATTGAAGAAAGTGGGGAAAACCACTAGACCATTCAGGTATGACCTAAGTCAAATCCCTTATGACTATACAGTGGAAGTGAGAAATAGATTGAAGGGACTAGATCTGAAAGACAAGAGTGCCTGATGAACTATGAAAGGAGATTCGTGACATTGTACAGAGACAGGGATCAAGACCATCCCCAAGAAAAAGAAATGCAAAAAGGCAAAATGGCTGTCTGAGGAAGCCTTACAAATAGCTGTGGAAAGAAGAGAAGCGACAAGCAAAGGAGAAAAGGAAAGGTATAGGCATCTGAATGCAGAGTTCCAAAGACTAGCAAGGAGAGATAAGAAAGCCCTCCTCAGTGATCAATGCAAAGAAACAGAGGAAAATAATAGAATGGGAAAGACTAGAGATCTCTTCAAGAAAATTAGAGATACCAAGGGAACATTTCATGCAAAGATGGGCTCAATAAAGCACAGAAATGGTATGGACATAACAGAAGTAGAAGATATTAAGAAGAGGTGGCAAGAGTACACAGAAGAACTGTACAAAAAAAGATCTTCACGACCCAGATAATCATGATGGTGTGATCACTCACTTAGAGCCAGACATCCTGGAATGTGAAGTCAAGTGGGCCTTAGGAAGCATCACTACGAACAAAGTTATTGGATGTGATGGAATTCCAGTTGAGATATTTCAAATCCTAAAGGATGATGCTGTGAAAGTGCTGCACTCAATATGTCAGCAAATTTGGAAAACTCAGCAGTGGCCACAGGACTGGAAAAGGTCAGTTTTCATTCCAATCCCAGAGAAAGGCAATGCCAAAGAATGCTTAACCTATCGCACAATTGCATTCGTCTCACATGCTAGTAAAGTAATGCTCAAAATTCTCCAAGCCAGGCTTCAGCAATACGTGAACTATGAAATTCCAGATGGTCAAGCTCTTTTTAAAAAAGGCAGAGGAACCAGGGATCAAATTGCCAACATGCGCTGGATCATCGAAAAAGCAAGAGAGTTCCAGAAAAACATCTATTTCTGCTTTATTGACTGTGCCAAAGCCTTTGACTGCATGGATCCAATAAACTGTGGAAATTCTGCTGGCTCAGTGGTGAAGAATCTGCCTGCCAGTACAAGAGACACTGGTTCGATCCCCAAATCGGGAAGATCTCCCGCAGAAGGAAATGGCAACCCACACCAGTAGTTTTGCCTGGTAAGTCCCGTGGACAGAGGAACCTGGCAAGCTGCAGTCCATGGGGTTGGAAAAGAGTCAGACACAACTGAGTGACTAAACAGCAACAAATAACCCTTATTCTCTGTTGCATTTACTTAATACATTTTGATCATCCCACTACTGTGATTGAATAAATTTTGTGGTAGCAACAATTATGTTTATCTTTGTGTCTTTGGAATTAACATAAAGGGAAGAGGATAAGGAGAAAATCAATAGAGTAGATATTTGTTTTTAATTTTTTGTTTTCCCCAAAAAGACCAGCACCTATTTAATAATGAATAAATACTAGATAGAGTTAATGAGGTACACCAACCAGCGAGGCACAATATTATATTTAGGTTTTAAACTGCATTTGTCCTTAATTCTCTATTTTGATGTTTTTCCTCTAGGGTCTCTCAGAAGATAGAAGTGTGAGAGAAGTGCTGCAGAAGCATTTTAATGTCAGCAAAAACCTGCGTTCATTACACATGCTACTGGTTTGTATTAATTTTATTTATCACTCATTTTCTTTCACCAGGTAATTATGTTCTGATGGGAACTGGTTAAACCTCTAGATAAATTTTGGGAGAATTAATATACCTACTACATTAGGTCTTCCAATCCCTGAGTATGGTACATATCTTCTTTTATTTAGTGCTTTGATTTCTTTCATCATCATTTTACAATTCTCACCTCACAGATCCTGTGAATGTTTTCAGTGTACACTTAGTGTTTAATTTCCTTTGGAACAATTGTAAATAATACTTTGTTTTTAATTTTGGTTTTAGTGTGCTTATTGTTAGTATATAGAAATGTGATTTTTTTGTGTGTTGATGTTATTTTCTTCAGTGTTGCTGAACTCATTTATTTAAGATTTTTTTTTAATATAATAGACTCCTTGAGATTTTCTATATAGACAATCTTGTCATTTGCAAACAGTTTTTCTTTTTACCTTCTAATTTGTATATCTTTTATTTCTTTTTCTTGTTTTTTTTGCAGTGGCTAGAACTTTTGCATTGAATTAGAATGGTGAGGGTGTATAATTTCCAAGCTTAGGGCAGAAGCTTTCAGTCTTTTACTATCAAATATGATATAAGCTGAAGCTTTTTAATACATGTTTATTGTTAA
The DNA here is from genome assembly GCF_019320065.1 of Cervus canadensis. NCBI lineage: Eukaryota > Metazoa > Chordata > Mammalia > Artiodactyla > Cervidae > Cervus > Cervus canadensis. The sequence goes on along the minus strand of NC_057400.1, from coordinate 28,960,787 downwards.
GTTATGGTAATTCCCATCTATCCCTAAATTGCTGAGAGTTTGTTGTGATTGTGTTGGACTTTGCCAAATGTTTATTTTTTGTGTCAATGAACATGATATATGACTTTTCTTGTTTAGCTTGTTAATGTTGAACTACCTTGCTTGACTTTTTTATTTTTGCCACTTCAAAATCTTTGTTATTGTAATGAGTAAATGGAGATCGAGTACACACACTTAAGTGCATGAAATGTGCAAATCAGTTAACATGACCTAATTTTTTTTCATAGATATTTATTGTGTTATTTCTCACCTTCTAATATCTTGGATCCAAATGTTGAACTAGCTTTATATGCCTGGACAAATCCTACCTGGTCATGGTCTTTCACCAAGTAATTATATCTTAAGTTTAAACAGTATCAAGAAAGGGGTACTTAATTGTTTTGCAAAGTAAACATCCTTCACTGGAGTATTTGATAGTAGACTAATATTTCTAGAAAGTTATTTACTCATTGTTATGAAAGGTATAGCACATACCTTTCAAAGAAAATAATTTTGGTTTCATGAGTTTCTTTTTGGTCACTTTCATTTTATAATAATAATGGGTATCACTTATCAAATAGCACATAAGTCAGGTGACCTAGTTACTTTGTTTGTTAGTTACTCGGTCATGTCTGACTGTTTGCGCGACCCGATGGACTGTAGTCCGCCAGGCTCCTCTGTCCATGAAATTCTCCAGGCAAGAATACTGGAGTGGGTTGCCATTTCCAACTCTAGTTATCACCATCATTATATCTCATTAATTAAATCTAATTATATAATTATATCATTAATTAAATCTCATATTCTGTTTTTTTGTTGTTGCTGTTTTTGGGTTTTTTTTTTAATGTTTGCGTGTTATCCCGCCTTTGAGGAAACCTATGTTCTTTGAGGTTAAATAACTTACCCCATGTCACACAGCTAGCAGATCACAAACCCGGGATTCAAATCCAAGTCTCTCTGGCTTCAGGTTTATCCTGCTTTACTCTTCCATGGTTCTGCCAGGTGTTTGTTTTTTCTTTTTACAGATTCTTCTTCTCTATTTCTGGTTTTGCTTAGGAAACTTAAGAGAATTTTCCTACCTATGTACTTACCCTCTGATTAGCACATCCTCCTCCCATTTATCAAAACCATACTGCCATTTTCAGCAATAGCTGTCTTTATCACAGAGGTATTACAGAGACTAAGAATTTTTAGAGTAGAGACTTTAGTAATTTAGGTACCAGTGTTTACTAACTTCTGGTATTTGGAGGATACACACACACATATATACATAAACACATATCTCTCGTTGGAGAAGGGTTAAGCTACCCACTACAGTATTCTTGGGCTTCCCTGGTGGCTCAGTCAGTAAAGAATCCACTTGCAATGCGGGAGACCTGGGTTCAATCCCTGGGTTGGGAAGATCCCCCTAGAGGAGGGCGTGGCAACCTTGCCTGGAGAATTCCCATGGATACAGGAGCCTGAGGGGCTGCAGTCCATGAGGTCACAAAATTACACGACTGAATGACGAAGCACAGCAGAGCATGCCTTTCATTCTGGAGAAATGTGTGGCCCAAAATTGTCAACATGAAAAGCCTTGTTTTGCTAGTTTCCTATTATATTTTTAATTCAAAAGAAAAGTTTTGGAATTGGTAGAAATTATAAAGAAAAGAAAGACTGAGATTAAATATAGTTTGGTAATTTTTCAATAAAAAATCAGGAGTTATACACATGGGAAAAAATACCCTCAAATGCATAGCCTAAAGTTAAGTTCAGGTTGATAAACCTAAATATATGTATAAAAACAAAGCTTTTTTTTTTTAATTAGAAGAAAAATATATGTTTGTATACTTGAAGTAGGGAAAGATTTCTTAGAGAAGTTACACAAATTACAAGCTATAGGAGAAAAGACCATTAATGTTAATTACATTGAATTTTTTGTTAAATGTCTGGATACTGGAAGATACCATAGAAGTGATTAGGAGAGGGAAAATGCAATGCATATAATCATCAACACTGTCCATAATATATAAAGAGCTTCTAACAGTAATCAGTAAAGGAGCAAACTATGAATGTGAGTGAATATGAATGAATGAACTAAGAATAATCTATCAGTGTAGAATCACACATGATATATAATTTGCAAAGATATTTAACCTCTCCAGTATTTAGGGAAATGGTGTACAATTTAAATTTTACAATTAACCCTTTTTTTCCTGCCAGTTTGGTGGGTGTGAAAAGTTTTATGTCTGACAGTATGGTGTTTGTGTTGCAAGTTCAAGATATTTATATAAAACTTGAAAATTACTCTGTATTGTCTAGGAATACAAAGATATGTAGTAGAAGGATGAAGACATGCATGATTTTTTTTTTTACCTGGAGAAGAGTAGAGAGTCCAACCAGGGCAAGAGACAGGGGCTTCAACTCTGTAAGTTTGTATTTCATAAGCTGAGGAAGTGGTCATGGATATTCATTATATTACTCTCTTGCCTATCTATATGTTGAAAGTATTTTATAATAAAAGGAAAAGGTAAGAGAAAGGGAAGGAGCTGCTGGGTTCCTGGGTCCCTCCCAATGGGGAATGAAGGTTAAGGATTACCAAACTCTTTTGTTCAATTAAGGACACTGGGCCCTGGTTAAAAAAGGGACAGAGTTCAAGGCAACAGAAATAAAAACAAACAAATGGAACCTACTCAAACTTACAAGCTCTTGTACAGCAAAGGAAATCCATAAATAAAATAAAAAGACAGCCTGCTGAGCGGGACAAAATTTTGCAAATGGTGCAACAGACAAGAGTTTAATTTCCAAAATACACAAACAGCTCATGTAACTTAATAACAACAAAAAAGCCAACCCAATCGAAAAACAGGCAGAAGAGCTAAATAAATACTTCTCCAAAGAAGATATAGGGATGGAAACAGGCACATGAAGAGATGCTCAAACTCACTAATTATTAGAGAAATGCAGATCAAAAGTACAGTGAGGTACCACTGTACACCAGTGAGAATGGCCATCATCAAAAACTCTATACATAACAGATGCTGGTCAAGGTGCAAAGAAAATGAACACTCCTACACTGTTGGTGGAAATGTAAATTGCTCCACCTACTATGGAAAATAGTTCTTTAGGAAACTAAAATAGAGTTGCCATATGATCCATTAATCTCACTCCTGGGCATATGTTTGGACAAAACTATAGTTCAAAAAATACACACAAACACACTTTCATAACAGCGCTATTCACAGTAGCCATCACATGCAAACAACCTAAATGACCATCAGCAGATAAATGAGTAAAGAAGAAGTGTGTACATACTACAGAATACTATTTAGCCATAATAAAAAGAATGAAATAATGCCATTTGCAGCAACATTGATGGACCTGGAGATTATCATACTAAGTTAGAAAGAAAGACAAATATCATATGCTATCACTTCCATGTGGAATCTAAAATATGACACAAATGAACCTATCTATGAGACAGAAACAGACTCACAAACATAAAGAGTAGATTTGTGGCTGCCAAGGGCAAGAGTGGGGTAGGTTGGGAGTTCGGAATTTGCAGATGTAAACTATTATATGTAGAATGGATAGACAGCAATATTGTACTATAAGCAGGGGGAACTATAGTCAATATCCTGTGATAAACCACAATCGAAAAGAATATAAAAATAACATATATGTATGTATAACTGAATTAGTTTGCTGTATAGTAGATATTAACCCAACATTGTATATCAACTATACCTAGATAAAATAATTTTTTAAAAAAGGGAGGGAGTTTCTAATGTAAATGTTCCAACTATTACATTACATATATAATACTTAGACTAAGGAATTATTCATTGTTTATGTGGAATTCAAATTTAATCAGATATCATGCATTTTTATCTGCTGATTTTATCTATATGAACTAAATGCAGAGTCAGTTATATTTCAGTGAAAAATAAACTTTAAAAAAAAAATTTAGATGTTATCAAAATTACAAATAAAGAAACCTTCAAATGCAGAAGTTTTGTTGTTGAGCAGATAACTTGCTACATGAAAGCAACTTGCTCCCTGCTTTCCAGGAGAGTTGTTTCTGGGTATAATTTTATTTTTGTTTTTTTCTTTTTAATACAATTGAACTTCAAAGTAGCTGAGTTCTGTCTGTCACATAAGACTAATCTGGATTGGTTGATTGGGTGGTGAGAAAGTTTATAGAAATCATAATTGTGCCTTTTTGTTCTGGAGCTTTGAATAGTATTCTTACTTATTTTTGGTCTCCTCACTCCTTTAAAAATTTTTTTTTTCTTTTGAGGAGTTGTAATCAAAACAAGATATGCAAGTAGGAAGAGGTCGAGAGAGCAGCAAGAAGTTTTTAATGTTTTATTTGCATTTATACATTTATGTGGCTTATGAATTGAAATATTGTATTTAAATAAAGCTAAATTTGAGAGTAACTTTCCCAAGTATTAATATTTATTTTTTCATAACTCTAAATTGTCTTGTTCAATAAAATCCCCCAAAATGCACATGTAAATATTCTTTTTCTGATCTGCATTTCCCTAGATGCTTGCTTTAAATCGTGTAACACCATCACACCCATTTATAACTGCAGCAGATCTGATGGAGGCAAACCAGTTGTGCAGCATGGACTCGAAAGGAAATATTGTGCATGGTGAGAAACCTGTGTGATTAGTGGTTTTTAAAATAAGTGTGAGCTTATATAATAGTATACGTTTTGAAATTACAATTAACATTGGTATAGTGTTTTTATATGCAGAATATTTTTATATCTATACATCCTTTAACTCACTTCTCCCATTTAAAGTGAGAGAAACTTGATGCACCACCTGCCTTGCTGTATTGGAAATACAATTCTCAATGTACCAAGTGTTACTGAAGAGCATTGGCTTTTAGCCATTTGGTGTTGACTATCCCTTTTGAGAATCTAGTGAACTTTCTCCTCTCCAGGAAAAAGAAATTAGATGTAATTTCCAGGGGGCAGAGATTATGAATAATCGAGGGCCTTATGTGATTGAAAGTTATATAATAATTGCAGCTCTTGTCATGTTTGCTGTAGGCCATATGGTAAATGCTTGATAGTATTGTCTCTAATCCTTATAACAATCTCTGGAAGTTTGGAAAGATCTTTATTTTACAAAAATGAAAACTAAGCTCAGGGAGGTTGAATAACTTGTTTAAGATTATTCAGATTATAGTGACTGATACACATTTGAACTGAGGCGTGCTGTGTTGGCCTCTCCCTAACCCCTCAAAGCCAAACCCTTCAAACCTTTCACGTTATCCTCCTATTTGGAGGATTTATTTCAATCAGTACATAAAACTATACCTCATAGTTTGTTCCCCTTTTACTATAGGTCTGTCAGTCTTGGAAATCTGTCTTATCATAGCAATGAAACATTTAAATGACATCTATGAAGAGGAGCCCTTTAATTTTCAAATGGTTTATAATGGTGAGATGACTCATTTGGTAGTTTCTTTCTGACTATACTCCAGTGCTTATTTGAAGGTACTAACAATGTCATTGCTTTCTGTCCAGAATTTCAGAAGTTTGTTCAAAGAAAGGCCCATTCTGTTTATAATTTTGAGAAACCTGTTGTCATGAAGGTAAGATTTTAATTTTTCTGTGGATAGGCTTATTGTTGTCTACTTTGATTGTATATATCATAGCTGCACTTTTATTAATTTTGAAACATTAGGTATTATCATAGGAATTTTATTCAAAACAAACCCCCCCCCCAAAAAAATTCTAAAAATGAAATGTTTGAGTAATTCTGAAGAATGCTGTTCTGTTTTACAGTTTGTGGGGATATACTGCCCTCTACTGTCTATTCCTAGCAATTGCATCCTGAAAAGGAACTACTCATTGAATTCTACCTAAGACATAGACGAGCTTCTCTGATAGCTCAGTTGGTAAAGAATCCACCTGCAATGCAGGAGATCCTGGTTCGATACCTGGGTTGGGAAGATCCGCTAGAGAAGGGATAAGCTACCCACTCCAGTGTTCTTGGGTTGGTAAAGAAACTGCCTGCAGTGCAGGAGACCTGGGTTCAGTCTGGGTTCAGAAGATTCCCCTGGAGAAGGAAACGGCTACCCACTCCAGTATTCTGACCTGGAGAATTGCATGGACTGGATAGTCCATGGGGTTGCAAAGAGTCAGACACAACTGAGCGACTTTCACAAGACACAGATAGAGCCCTATCATTTTATACCCTTAAGGTTGGCTTTATAAAATCTCAGCAGTAAAAGGAATGAGTCATTAAGAAAATAAAAAACAATCTCATTGGTTAGTGAGGGTAGATAGAGACAGTTTTGTTAGGGCTTGGGTAAGGCATGAATTTCAAAACTTGAGGAAATTTATTCTAGTATACCATTGTCCACCAGAAACTTACATAATTAATTTTAGATATTCTAGTAGCAACAACAACAAAAAAAGGTGAAAGGTGAGATTAACTTGGACAGTAAGTTTTATTTAATGTACCAAAATATTTAGATCTATAGTCAATATAGAAAGGTATTAATGAAGTTTTTTATTTTCTTTTGTGTTAAGTCTTTGAAATTCTGTTTACACTTAAAGCACATTTTGATTCACTGATTAGTCATTGGAAATAATTGCTCTTTAGACTCTTTGAATTATTTGTTTATACCCTTATTTAGCCGAAGAAGTAAATTTACATTCTGAAATTGTTTCAAACATACTTAAAATTTTGTTAGTTTTTAAATTAAACTTTATAAAAATAGAGTTCCACATTTCAGATCCTCAAGAGCCCATTGAGGTTACATATTGAATAGTACAACTCTAGAGGACTTTATGGGAAGAAACACCTTTTATGAATTTTTTTAAGCAGTGCACCCATAAGTTTTTTAGTATCCTTTATAAGGGATTAGAAGTCAGAAATTTATTTTTTAGGGCAACCAAAAAAAAAAAAAAAATGAGATGAGGGCATTGCCATTTTCTTCAAAACAAAAGGAAAAAATACTTAACAGACTAGAGGTTGGTTTTTTCCTCCGGTCCTAATGATAGTCATAGTTTATTGGAATGTATTAGTGAAAAAGGTTAGCTGAGTACTTAAATTTTTACTAGTAGCTTGAGGCTGGTCATTTCTGCATTTTGATTAAGAAAGTATTTGCTACCTAGAAATATTTGAAGTCTCAATTTTATTCAGCCAATACCTAGAGCCTCTAGTATTTTCTCATTTTCAGAAATTGTCCGAACTATTTTTCTTTTCATCAGAAGAGTTTTTCTAGTTTATAAAGAATGTATTCCAGTAGTATTTTTCACAGTGAGGCTTAAGAATAGTAAGGTCAGTAATCTGTTTCAGTGTATCAGTATTTAATAGTTGATTGGTCCTAATTTAATGTTTTTTTTCTTCATATCCTAATAAAGTACCTAAAACAATGATCATGGTTAGAAAAGACATGGTACATGAAGGGCTAAGAGGAAGTGGACAATACATAGCCCTATTAAGGTGGGGAAGATGGAAGAAAGGGACTTTCTGACAGGTCGTAGTGGTCTCTGTCAGACTTCTTAGGGAAGGAGGGGCCTGTCCTCTCCTCCATACCTCCACCACTGCTGAATCATTTTCATATAGGATCAGCTAAACAGGTGTGCTGTTAGAGGTCTTCCCCGCCGCCCTCTGTTTTTACAGCTATATTAAACTTTTACACAGCAAAGTCGAACAAAACAAACAAAATGTAAAGACAGATTTGAGTAACCTGGGCCATTTTAACGTAGTCAAAAAGTAGTGGTCTTATCAGACTTTAGGTTCTTATAGAGAACCAGGAGCTCTGTTAAATACTAGGAAGAGATGACAGAATGAGGTGAGGAACAAAATAAGATTGTGCAGTTGTTTGTCCTGTTGACAGTGATGTAGGGACAGGCAGCTCTATACTGACACTGCCTCATGTGATGTGTGAAGTTTTTATGAGGTTGATGAGAATTGTTTTTTAACTTTACTGACATCTTTTACATTTTGTTTCCTAGTACTCTGTTCTAAAACTGACTAAAATCCTAACTGTTCTCTGGCTTAATGTTATTTACTTCCCTTATTCAACCTAAACTATTTGTTTCATCTTTCAGGCGTTTGAACACTTACAACAATTAGAATTAATAAGGCCCATGGAAAGAACATCAGTAAACGCACAGAGGGAGTATCAGCTGATGAAACTACTTTTGGATAATACACAAATTATGAATGCTTTGCAGAAATACCCCAACTGTCCTACAGATGTTAGGCAGTGGGCGACATCCTCCCTAAGCTGGTTATGATTATAACCATGGTTTCAGTTATGGAGTTTCAGGCAGACTTCTCTAAAGAACTAAAAGCTGTTGTCCTTTAACAAGATATGTTATTACCTTTTCTTATATTTATAAAGATGTATTTTTGTATTTATGGGAGACTGTTAAACATGTATCATGGCTGTGCCTTGCCTTTGAATCATATGAGCAGTTACATGATTGTAAGTTTTAATTTCAGTGATACATTGTTAAGTAACTGTTCAAAAAAATAAATATGACTATCTTAGGGATTGAAACATATTCTTATTTAACACTTGTAAAGTTCTTATGTGGTACATTTGAAGAGTTCATTTCAACCCAGCAGCCAGATGTTTTCACAAACTGTAAACAAAGCAGTAAAGAAACAGTGGTAAGAGTTGAAATGTAATGACTAATCTTTTGGTCCATTGGGAGGTGCTGCAGTTTTTCTGTATTCATGAAAATTTAAGATTCTCTCCCAGACCAAGGTGTTTTAGTTCAGGGGCCTGATCAGTTTGGCTAGAAGATGGTTCACATGTAAGAAAAAACCCAAAAGTTCGAACATTTTCTTCCAGGCTTCTTAAAATATGGTACTCATACCATCTAACGGAAGAATCTTTTGTAGGATGTTTTTAAATACGATTCTTGGGCATGTTCTAGGAACTAGCATTTGTCTAACAAGCACTTTAGCAAATTCCTATAAAGCCACTCCCACAAATAATGGAAAATGTATGACAGTGTTAACTAAATGTTTGTATCAAAAGATAGACCCCCCCCCCAAAGGAATGTACCTTATAAATTCAGGAATCCATAAACTAATGTTAACATTGGTATGTGTTTAAAGTGAAATTTAATAAGCATTTGTGAAGTGTTAGTGACTTCATTTATTCAGGAATATTTGTCTGTTTTTTTCATAGAAGGGTTACAAAAGACAAAGTCCCTATCCTTGTACAGTTTGCAATCCTTTTAAAACTGTCCAAGACCCTGATAATTAGTTACTGTTGTTTACAGGTGAGAAAACTAACACAGTAGTGGCCCTGTCCAGAGGATTGACAGACCCTGGAATTCAACTCATTTCGTTGATATCAAAGCTCAGTAATGTGTTCCTTAGTGTGTCTTTTTAAAAGTATACTCTAAGAAACTATTTCCTTAGTTTAAAGAGTTACTGCGTTTAGAATGGAATATGAGATTTCTGTGCATAAAAGTAGCTCTTCAGTACCTGCAGCCTATTCTTTGCATACATGGGCATTCTTAGTTTCCAGACACTGGCATTTACTTTTCAGCTGTGTTTCATGAAAGCCAAAGCTTGCATCCTGGTCCTGTGCAATAGTCTACAGATTTTTAGGGGATATTTTGCCAAAATACTTACCATGGTCACATCACTATTAAGAAGCAAGGGTTTTTTGCACTTGAGCTAAAATTGTCCCTTAAAATTTTTTCTGAGCTGTTTTAGGGGAGTACCCTCTGCTTTAAAACACTGACCACAAAAGCACCTCAAGAACTGGCTTGAAGACTGCAAGTTTTTATCTGCTGAGGATGCCACTCAAAGGCTTGAAAGCCCTCATCCACTTACCTGGCTACGTAAGAGCTACAGAAAGTCCATCACCATCAGTGAAAGAGCTATAAAACAAACTACAAAAAGTAGGTTAGCAACAGTCACACAAATGAAGCCTAAGCCTACATTTCAAAAGCAGTTTTTCAGAGGAAGAATGTTGTGTTGCCCTTTCCATATTCCTTATAGAGAAGCTAAAATAAACATTTTAAAACTAACTTCATCTCTTAAATTGCTTAAACCATCATCAATAAAATAAAAACCAAATCTGAAAAGCCCTAGTAAAAATCTTTTAAGAATAACGTAAGCAAATGTGGCTTAAAGATATTTTCATTTACTAGAAAAGGAATGCAGCCTGTTAACCACACAAGCAAAAGACTGAAAACCAGCTGAGGAGGCATGTGAGCAGCATCAGTGGGTTACACCTCCTCTGATCCCTCCAGGTGCCCAACCAAAAACATAATCCTGAGGAAAAAGTTTCCAGTTTTGTGGACAGGCAAATGTGAACGACTGAGGAAGTATGTGCTGTTTCTCCAGGCTTACGTCATAGTGCTGTGTGTACTGATTACGTCCTATTAACTTTCTGAAGAAACAGTTTTGGTCTTTCTGTAGAGATTCATTGCAGATTCCAGCATGGTTTGCATTTTCATTTGGTTTTAGAAGAAAATGCAGTTTCTTTCAAACCAGTGTAACCTAAGTGTTGGCCCTTCCTTCACCTTTACCCTAAAAAACTGAGAATCCATTGGTGTGAACAACATTAAATGTGAGTAGGTGGGGCTCTTCCACCCCCATTTGCTTGGAAAGTCAGGGGATAAACCAAAATTCTAGTGTTTAGAATTTGCAACACTAAAAATGCAAATGAAAGCTTGCTTCCTTAGTGATCCCTCTTACCTTAAGTGGAAAATACCAGAATTCTTCCCTTCTGTTGGTAAACTGTAGTTGGGAAGTGTAATTTATATCTTTGATGTCTATTCCTTAAGTCACTTTTTAAGAAAAAGTCTGTATGAAAAGACAAGGTAACTAATGCCATTTAGCCTCTCTCAAAATTGGCAGGACCAACATCTGTACTTTCACAGGAACACAGTCTGCTTACACAACAAAGGAGAGAAATGCCATAATCTGTCCCCATTCTTGCACATTCCAAGGTGTAAGGCTCACTATCAATTGTAAAGCTGCTGTTCCTGTCTTTAAGAATGTATAACTAAAGAAAAACTTCATATGCAAATCATACCATGTTTATTTTTTTATTTAACTTGGGAATGGAATGGGGATAGCATACACTTTATTTGTACAATATTTAACAATCACTTACCCATGGTGGGGTTTTATGGGACTTTTTTTTTCTTTTTTGACTTTTTGTTAAATACTTGCAGAAAAAAATAGCAAGTACAATTTGACAGTAGTACAACAACCTGTGCCCAAAACACTGACAAGAAATACAGAGTAAAGCTAAAATAATTGTTTACCAATATTTTGAGAGGTAACAAATAGGATATGGGTTGAGACTGCATAAAAATGTACTGCTGGTTGAATATCTGAGGTAAATGATGTTCAATCAAGATGCTACTTGTATCATTTTGCCCATAAATCAGTAAATAATTTTATGCACATTATACCAAATGTTCCTAAAAAGTAATATTTTAAAAAGGTAAAAAAGAGAAACTGGAAAATATCTGTGGCAAAGCATCTTTTTTAAACAGTTAATCAGTTTATTCCACTAAACTATCATCTGGCCAGGATTTTTTTCCCCTCCTACCTGCATTTTACTTAAATGTAGCTGTTATACTACCTAAGAGTAAGGACGGGGGAAGAAGAGTTTCTTTATACTTTCATGATTTATGATTCATCTTTAAGTTCTAAACTTTTTTCTTTCTGATTGTATTTTCAAAACATCACCATGAAGGACAGTGCAAGTTCATGGGACCAACAACTGTGAGGCACAGTCTCTGTTCTGGAATTCACAAGGTACCTGTAATAAACATTCAAACAAGAATCACACGTCACATGCTAAAAACTGCCTAGCATCTAAAATACATACAAGAGCGGTGCAGGGCATAGACTTCGAATACAGCCAAACACTGGTTAGTCCATCAGTCCTATGGCAGTTAATCATAAAGCATTCCTTACACGGAGATCTGGGCAAGGTCAAGAGTGTAAGTCAGAGCAGCAGTTCTGATGTGTGTCATAAAGGCAAAATCCAAGACGAGTCATAAGGAGCACCATACACATGAGGAAAAAATTATTGGGGTCTGCTTACCCCCAAACAAATCATTTTTCTTTCTTTGATCTCGCTTTTTCAGTATCCCTAAGCTTAAACTTTTTATTAACTTGCCCACTCTACGCTGACTGTAAACCAAATGTGAAAATGCCCTGCAAAAGAAAGTTTTAACAAGACTAGGTACAGGACAGGTAGTCACTGGAACATTCTTATTTTACTGCTTATAAAAATTATTTTTCTACCAATGTAGTTCTCAAAAGGATACAGGTTTTATTGTAAAATTGGTTAGCTAGAGTTAAGTACAATACCCGGGATTTCTAAAAATGTTTTCTAACATGAAGAGAAAACTTTATTTTGTGAATACCTGGTCTTATAAATGTAACTCTTTTTAAGTGTTCACATAAGCCAAACATTCATCATAATACTCCTTGTTTTCCTTTGATTTGACTTTTTTAACTTTTAAAAACAGGATTAAATGTTCAGAACAGGTAGAAATCAATCTTCAAGAGATGAACAATTTTCATGTATGAACATTCTCATTATTTTCCCTTCTTGATTAGTTTCCAGGTAGAAGCAAAACCAAGAAATTGAGAAGCCAAGTACTTTTTGAAATAAAGGTAAACTCAACACTGAAATGGGAATTCTTAGAAATACAACAAAGCCTTGGGTACATTATGCGACCAAGAACACAAAGTTCTGTATGGTGTGTGGCACACAGACGACAATGCTGTTACTCTTCTTTCCCTCCCTGCTTAGAGTCTGTTGACCTATGTATTATTTATAAATAATATAATTTATTCCCAGAGATTAAGTGCACGTTTTATGTAAAATGTAGTGTACTGTGTGGTTAAATAGCCATTTGAAGATAACACATTCACAGTGAGCTCCTGATAGTGACACATAAAAAATTCTTTTATAAAATTAACATGAATTTTAAAATGACCTGACAAAAGTACATAGCATAATACTGACTATTTGTTGGTCAGTAACCTAATTAATGTTTTGCTTTGGCCTGTAAATTTGAGAAGGAATCCAATTATATTCTAATGTAATATTGTTTTGAAAAGCACTTTGGCACCTACTTATCAGTTCCATTTTCTCATCAAGGATAAGGCATGAACTATCCTAAATTAATATCAGTTAGTTGTAAAAGCAATTTGTGGAAGGAGGCTATGTTACCTATATCAACATTGGTTACCTCTAGATGTCATTGCATATTTTAAGTTATAAGTTTAACTTGTTATCCCTGATTTGTTTTAAAGCAGTAACATCTGAAATCTGTGCTTAAAGTTTAAATCTCTATCCTAGGATAATTCTTGACATATCACAGACATCAAATATTACTCTGACAAGATGGCACCAAGCAGAAATATAGTAATAAAGTTACAAGTCTCAAAGCAGAGAGTGAGGAATTCTGGGTAATGACACTTCCTGAGGTGATTCTAAAACAGTGATCAAGAATGTCCCACACACTGTTTGGTGAAAAGAAATACACTACAATTTTACATATATAAATAGGAAAAAAGAAATCTATTTTTAAAGAATAAAAATGAAGAGCTTTCCAGTGTTACAGCTCACTTAAAAAATTTTAAATCATGCTTTAAATTTTCAAATAGTCCCCAAGCACAGCACACCTAAAAAAATATGTAGCTAAGTATGCAATATTTAGGGGAACTGGATATAAGATGAAGTTTTTTTTAAACATGGGAGAAAAGGGGGAAATACACCATTTTTTCATTTCAAAAAACAGCACTTTTTTTTTCCCTTAAATCACAAGCTAGCACAAGAAAAGCTAAAACACTGCTTTACGAATGGCCGCTTACTGTTGGCACTAAGCGTAGCTTACTTTTTTTCTTAAATAACACAGTGAATTTGTAATACCTTGTTACAAAACACGGGTCAATTTATTATTGAAATTTTGTTAGTGTTTTCAATTTTATAATTTAGCAACCGTGGAACTGAGGTATACCTTGTTGAGGGAGGTTAAAGTAATGCTTGGAAGCCTCTTCACTGTACCCCACTTAGATGACTTTGTTTATGTACACAGAACAGCAGCACACTAAACATTCACAAGCTGTGTCCTATTGGCATCACAATAGTCATTTATAGAAACACAACAGCAAATGCAATAAAAACAAGTTACCCTTTTAAAATCTGAAATGAAAAGTTTTTGATTTAAAAAAAAAATAGCAGTAGTTCATTTAAGGAATTAGTGTCTTCAGACAGACATTAAGAAATCTGATGTCAGTTTTCAAACACATGATTAGCCAGGTCCAAAAAGATCCTTGATTTGGAGAGGGCCACATTCTTCATGTACATTTTTTCAAAAGTTTCTTTATACAGTTTACAACTTTTCTCTTAGTCGCGTGTCCTTCATGTCTCTGCTACAGGCAATGCCATAAGTCTCCCAGAGCCACCTTTTGAAATGAGGGTCTTCTTTCTGAGATGTCCAGGAGACATCCTACTCATTTCACACAGAAAATAAACTGTAAGCAGTTTCATTAGCAGCTCCAGTTGAGAGTCCTGTTTCTCAGCGTGTACACATGATGCAACCATCATAGACTGGATTCTTTGGGAGGAAAGTCAACATTTGTCACCATCGTGACCACTGTTACAATGTCCTCTGTGGTAATGATATTTGTTAGTCTTTGCATCTGAGTAATTCTTTCACCTACACATCCAGCTGATAACCTGGCTTCGGCATCATGATCCCAACATTCTTCTATCGTTTCACAGAGCATTGCCATTCCCTAAAAAGGAGAAACACATTTAAATATCATAGCAATTTTTGTTTTCTATTGGGAACTAGAGTAAAACTCTCATAAACAAATTGCTATTCTTGTGGGTTAAAGAAAGTCTCAAGATTAGCCGAGTTTGATGTTTGTCAACATTCACTTTCGAACATCTCATGTAATAACATGGAGAGAAGCACTGAGAGAAAACAGTATTTTTTTTTTTAAAGCACTGGAGATGATCACAGCAGGTGATGTGTTTAATTCCAAATATCTCTGATCACTGTCCACAAAGCAGGTAATTTAAATTTAAGCTAACCTTTGAACTGAATTCAAAACTAAGGCTTTGAGAAGTTTACCAATTTTTATTCTTTATCTTAGTTAATATCAGCATTTCTACCTTGCAGATAAGTAGGAAAAAGGTTAGGAAGCCACACTTAAGGATTCGCTACTTGGCTTATCCACGTCTCTAGTCATGCACTTGTCTCCCTTGGAAACCTTCCAAATAGGGGACACACTGACACAAGGGCACGAAGCCAAGTGCCCCCTGCGGCTCTGCCTTGTCCGTCTCCCTCCCGAGTGTACAGACGTGGCTGTAACCGCACTGTTTCTAGGATCTAGTATAGAATATCTTGTACCAAGATCTCTGCCTCAGGATATCCAGAAAGAAAACGTGCAGAAATATAAATCATTCCTCTGATGAACATTTTTTTTATTGGAAATTAAAGTGAAAAGCTAACTGTAACTTACAGCATGTTTCTGCCAATAATCTCTTAAAACAGGCCTCTTTTTTTTATGCACAACAACTTCCTGCATGTCTTCAAGAGAGGGATGCTGGCCAATTTCTTCCTCAAATGGCAGCATGTATTCATCTACAGGTCCTGAAATGTAAAAAAGGGGGGAAAGTCGTTTTAATTCAAATCATCTTGCCTTCCTAACTGGAACAAGTTTTCTAAAACATACTCTTACCACCTTTTCCTAACTGTCATATGCTATAATGACAGGAGAGAGACAAACGCTCAACTGTAGTTACAACCACAAATGTTAATTTAGAAGAAATCAAAAAGTCTGTAATTTGGCATGTAACACTGCTAAGGATTGTAAGGAGTTCTCCTACCTACTGCATAAGGAATACCTACCTCTGTATAAAGGACACAGGGAACCGTGGATATGTGCATATTAAGGATATAACATCTCTATAAGGTACCCACTCCTGCAATTCAGATCAGACTATAAACAGTAGTGCTTTCATTGAAGACAGGGTTCAGTCCATTATAGCCATCTTTATTCTGACATGCCTTAGCCCCCTACACAATCATACAAGGAAGTATGTACTCCAGAGGCACACCTCTGCCCTCACAAAAGCTGCCAAATATTTAGTTTAAAAATCACAAATGTACTGTATAAACAGGGTTCCCAACAAGTCAGAATGGTGCCTTCACAGAAAAGCAAGATTTATTCTACAATATAATTATTATTTTTTTTTTTTTACTTAGGTCTACTCAAATACAGAAATTCAGTTAGGAGTTATTAATAACTAATAATAAACACTTATGCTGACCAGAAGCTTTATATTCCATTTTATCTTCACAGAGTGCAGGTAGCATTACCTTATTTTACAGATGATAAGTGCAAAAAAAGTTCCATAATTTGCACAAGGGCATACAGCTCTGAAGTAAGACAGCTGAATCCACCTCAGAATGACTCTAGTCTGTGAACCGTCTGCCCTTGATGGAAATTGGTCACTAATGAGCAACTTCAGTGACCAGATGTGTCTGTATATAGATAACAAACCCTGTGCAAGTTCTCAAAACATACCAAACACTCCTGCATAGAATTAACAGTGGATGACGAAGGAGGCCATCTAATTCAACCCTGTCTAACTGCACGAATACTTGGGGGCTGAATAGCCAGGCTCTGCTTGTGCGCTTCCAGACACTTAGCATTCTAAGGTGTCTATTACCCTCGCTACTCTAAATGTGGTCCACAGGTCAGCAGCATTGACAGGCAGCTTGTAAGAAATGTAATTATTAGGCCCCACCCCAGACCTACTGAGTCAAAATCTGAATTTTAAGATTCCCAGGAGTTTGGTTTGCACATTGAAATTTGAGACTCACTGACATAAACCATCAATGATTAACCATCAAAAAAATTTTAAATCACTACTTTAGCAATGTTCACACTGTCCCCTATAATTTCTGACTTGGATCAGAAAGGCCTCTCTGCAACTGAGTATTCCATAGCACCTGCAAGGTATTTAAGAAATCTAGGCATCTATCCCTCTCTTATTCCATAAAAACTTCCCTGATACAAAACAAAGCAACTCCTCACTCCTCCAAACTCCAATAATATTTCCTTACACTTCTCAGGTATTAACATTTATCCATGGCTCAGCAGGTAAAGAATCCACCTGCCATGAAGGAGACACAGTAGAAATGAGTTCGATCCTTGAGTTGAAAAGATCTCCTGGAGAAGGAAATGGCAACCCACTCCAGTATTCTTGCCTAGAAAATCCCACAGACAGACGAGCCTGGTGGGCTACAGTCCATGCGGTTGCAAAGAGTTGGATACAACTGAGCACATAAACTCAAAAAACATTTACCTACATGGAAAATTCATACTTACCTTACTCTAGAATTGACTGTCCAAGATACATTTTTATCAACTGAACTGTACATTGTTTATCCCTCATAATACTATATCCAATTGGTTTGCTTCAGAGAGTTCATATTACTCAAATTTTAAGCAATATATTTCCCAGTAACATCTGCCATCTCACCCGCTTCTTTCTGCCTCCATAAATGCACATAATGCATTCATCTTCCACTTTAACCCAAAACACACTAAACAGTTTACTCTTCTTCCTATAGACTTAAGCTAAAATTATATCCAAATTGCTTCAACCTTTCTTAGGTTCTGGATCCACTCCCACACCAATTTTGGAAGAATGAATGGCTGTTCATTCCTAACCACTTGTCCACTAAATTCCCTTTAAAAGCACCTTATCCCAATTCAAGTTTCATATACCAGAGGTAGTCTGTCATACACTGAGAAACTATTACAATACTCAGAAAATACTCATAGAACATAGGTTAAGATAGTTAAACCTTTTAAAAATTAAAAAAAAAAAAAAAAAAACATCAAACTAACATTGGTTTGCAGTTAGCAGTCAGAAAAGTTTACCTTACATTCTCATATCCCAAGAAGTGTAACATGATTGGAGAAAAGAGAGACCTTCTGAGGAGCACTAAAGATAGTACCCACAACACTATAATTCCTTCACACCAGGAATATAACATGCAGGTTTATAATCAATCAATGTGAAAATCTGTTTTAAAAAGGATTTCAAAAACAAGGACTAGGAATCCCTTGGAACCAAGGTGATGTGCTAGAGAATGTAACTTATGTTTATAGTAATGTCTACAGTAGATCAGACTTTCAAAGCTTTAAAGAGGCAGAATCTAACCTGCAGTATAATGTGCTCAGCCACAGAGGACAGAATGCTAATTCAGTCTGTTGCTGAGGTACATGCTGCCATCACGCAAGTGCTGAATAGCCTCTCAGGATAATGTCTGGGAGGCCAAATCTACATGCAACTCTCACCCAAGAGCTGACTTTAACCCTTAGGTATCTTAGGACCCATATGACCTGACCAAGGTAGCAGCCCTCTCCCTGAATCTGGATCAGTTTAAAACTAGGCTCTATCACTCACCAATTTACAGCTAAAATAGACAAGCTACTTAATTTCTACTTAAAATTTGAGTGTCAAATTCCTCACATATAAAACTAAGCTAATACCTCCAAAGTTGTTTTAGGAAATAAGCTAAAGGTATGTGGAAAATTCTGAAAGAGATGGGAATACCAGACCACCTGACCTGCCTCTTGAGAAACCTATATGCAGGTCAGGAAGCAACAGTTAGACCTGGACATGGAACAACAGACTGGTTCCAAACAGGAAAAGGAGTACGCCAAGGCTGTATATTGCCACCCTGCTTATTTAACTTATATGCAGAGTACATCATGAGAAACTGGGCTGGAAGAAGCACAAGCTGGAATCAAGATTGCCGGGAGAAATATCAATAACCTCAGATATGCAGATGACACCACCCTTATGGCAGAAAGTGAAGAGAAACTAAAGCGCCTCTTGATGAAGATGAAAGTGAAAGCGGAGAGTGAAAAAGTTGGCTTAAAGCTCAACATTCGGAAAACTAAGATCATGGCATCTGGTCCCATCACTTCATGGGAAACAGATGTGGAAACAGTGTCAGACTTTATTTTTCTGGGCTCCAAAATCACTGCAGATGGTGATTGCAGTCATGAAATTAAAAGATGCTTACTCCTTGGAAGGAAAGTTATGACCAATCTAGACAGCACACTAAAAAGCAGAGTCCTTACTTTGCCAACAAAGGTCTGTCTAGTCAAGGCTATGGTTTTTCCAGTGGTCATGTATGGCTGTGAGAGTTGGACTGTGAAGAAAGCTGAGGGCCGAATAATTGATGCTTTTGAACTGTGGTGTTGGAGAAGACTCTTGAGAGTCCCATGGACTGCAAGGAGATCCAACCAGTCCATCCTAAAGGAGATCAGTCCTGAGTGTTCACTGGAAGGACTGATGCTAAAGCTGAAACTCCAGTACTTTGGCCACCTCATGCGAAGAGCTGACTGACTCATTGGGAAAGACCCTGATGCTGGGAGGGATTGGGGGCAGGAGAAGGGGACGACAAGAGGATGAGATAGTTGGATGGCATCACCGACTCGATGGACATGAGTTTGAGTAAACTCTGGGAGTTGGTGATGGACAGGCAGGCCTGGCATGCTGTGATTCATGAGGTCGCAGAGAGTTGGACACGACTGAGCGACTGAACTGAACTGAACTGATGTGAAGTGCCCAGCAAAGCATCTGGCAACCGTAATGAATCAATACATTTCAGTACCTTTCCTTTCCTGCCCTCCTATCCCCTGCCTCCTGAATTTTCTTTACACTACCACTTCTGGGAGTATACTTAAAAACAGCTGTGCTTTATAATATTACCTTTGAGAGTAATCAACCCTTTTCATACATGTGTAGCAGGTACACACACATATATATCTTTTAAAAAATATTCGTTCCCTTACCATCTGCAGCAGTACAGCGAGAAGCCAGTTCCCACAGGACTAATCCCATGGCATACATATCTATCCTCAAAAATGCATCCCTTTGGAAGTTGATAGCACCCTCTAATACCTCTGGAGCCATATACCTTCGGGTACCCACCTGAAAAAGATGTTAAAAGCAAACAGCAATTATTAACTTTGTGAACTGACATTTTATCATTTGTAAAGAGAATCAAAACCAACTGTGGTCTACTATCAGGTAAGATAACTAAATTTTGACCAGAATTTTATTCCATTTCAAGTAACACAACAGCCAAGACCCCGGAAACGATGCAACCATGAATAGGGTGTGCTTAAAGAAATAAAAGTACTATGCAGCTCTTAGAAAAACATGAGGTAGATCTATAAGGACTGACATGGAAAAGAGTTCTAAAAATATTATAGGATGAAAACAGCAAAGAACAAAGCAGTGTATATACTAAGATCCCTTCGGGATACACTTAATAGATATATCAACACATACTATGCCGGTTTAGGCTTAGACTTTTTCCCCCTTCTGGAAGTAATCACAAACTGAACAATAATTATTTGTGGAGAGAGGATGGAACAGAGAAAAAAATCTGTTTACTTTTCGACTGTACACTGTTTGAAATGTATCCTTAAAAAAAAAAATGCTCTTTTTGAGTATAACAATACAAAATATAAAACAAATTAGCCACACAAAGGATAGATAAACTTTCTAAAGTTCTATTTGCACAAAATCTATTTGTTTCTTCATGAATTCTGTCTTATATTCTTTACTGATATCAGTCCCTAACAATTTGCCATTTCTTATTAATGTTAACTATGGTTACCAAGCTAGTACAGCTGACTCTGGTTGGTGCTTGACAAAATTCATCTATTTTAAAAATTTCTGTGTGATACCTGGGTAGATCACAATCCACTTAAGTTTTAGTAGGTCTAGGGAGTGGCCCAGATATTAGTATTTCCAAAAGCTACATTAAGTTACTGTCATCTACACTAGAAATTGGGCAATAACCAGTAAATACACATTTAACAAAGGTATTGAAAAAAAAAGTATCGCTCACTAAGACCCTAAAGTTCAAGTTTCTAATTCATTTATTAATAATAAGAACACTTTAAAGAGTAACTTTCTCTTTTTGGCTACTTTAAATAACTTTTAATTGTGCTATAAGCAAGCTTTTCCCCAAAGTATACTTTTCTCCCAAAGATAAATGTATGCCATCCAAAGTACTTCTTTTTTTATGAAATGATGACGTCATCTTTTTTTAGTGTAAAATGTCCTCTTTTATAAATTGATGATGAAAAAAGAGAAAAATCATTTTTTCCAGTATTCTTTGCAAAATATAAAATATGCAGTAACATGCATTTGAAATTTCCTGGCCCATGAAATCTAAAGTCAAGGAATCAGTGATGTATTATTTATTATTATGCATATGTGTAATTGTGTATTATTGTTATGTATTATTATTTTTATCCGTGTCATGTAACCCAATCATGAGGGCATTAAAAGATATGAATGAATCCCCTAAGTTTTTTTTTTTTTAAAGGGAGGGATGGTATGTTAAGTTTATAAGGCACCAAAAGGATTGAATTCTTTGGAAAACTTAAGTCTTAAAATAATCAGCTCAGAAGTTTGGTCCTAGACTTCCTGCACAATCTTCAATCTCAGCAATACTCCACAAAATTGCCTTCCTTCCAAAATGCATATGCTGTCAACTTTCTAGAACTATGACTGTTGACTAAATTCTTGAATCATTAGTCGATACTGCCAAAATTTGTTGTGCTGTGTTCTTGGAGGCCAACAGCATACACTGGGAAAAAAGAAAGCTGAGAATCAGGTGATCAAATAATTTGCATAATTTGAAAGATGAAGCAATGATTAAACAAAATCATTTGGCTTTATAAGGAAATAACACCTTTCCGTTGAACTGTTTTGAAAACACCTTTCCTAGCCTCAGTTTCTGAGAATAAAACATATGGATGTTCTTTTCCTCTCTGGCCTTCCTTACAGGCTCCTGTTGCTGAGATCTCTTGTGTAAACTTCGATTAACTGTAGCCCATCAGGCTTCTCTGTCCATGGGTTTCCCAAGCAAGAATACTGGAGTAGGTTGCTATTTCCTTCTCCAAGGATCTTTCCAACCAGGGATCTTTCCAACCCAGGGATCAAACCCAGGTCTCCTGCGATGCAGGCAGATTCTTTACCATTTGAGCCACTAGGGAAACCCCAAGTTAAAACTAGTGAGTTAATAATATTAAGAACTCCCTAAAAGAATGAGGCCTATTAAAATGTGATAGATTCTCCTTTGATTAGTTTTAAAAAGAGAGTTCTGTAACATTTGAATTGTTTTAGATGAATTCCTTGATCTAACTACCATATGAAATTATCTTCCTTAGCAAATTTAAAACTTACTCAAGACAGCTATATTCTTGATTAGATGCCAATTTAATAACCACCACAATAATTTTAGACCAACTGATTCCAGATCAACCATCTAAGAAAATATGGGACAGGATTATTTTTCCTTAAGAGGTTATAGCTATCATCCTTACCTGTCCATGGGTATCACCTGCAGACTTGCCAGCCTCAAATTTTAACGCCAACCCAAAGTCAGCAATGCAGGCTGTCAGATTGTTTTTTAACAGCACATTTTTACTTTTGATGTCCCTTGCAAACAGAAAGATAGAGTATTCAAATTCAGTTAACAACAATTTTATCTTTTAAATTTTTTGACTGTGACTAGGAAAAAAAGACTATGTATGCTATAAAAAAAAGTATGAAATACAGAAAAAGGAGAGGGAAAAAAGCTTAAGTAAAGTCTCCATATAGCTTGAAGCACAAGGGTACAGTGACCAACTCCTATCCACTACAGGGACAATAGGAAGGAATTCTCTCCATAAAGCCATTTTATAAAGAGCTGCCATTCCAAAGGTACTGTCCAGCTTTCACGTTATCTATGTCACTCCAATCTACCAATCAAAAAATTGTTAAGATGATAAGCATATTTCAGTTTATAGTTAGAAACTCTCATTGAAACTTCAGTTTAAAAACCAAAATGAAAAAATTTTCAAATAATAGCAGGATTGGAGTCTTTTGTGTGTTGGCACAGGCCTACATTTTAAAATAGTCCCTTATTTTAATGGTTCTTATATTCATCAGCCTGGCTGTACAAAAAGCATCCCTAGGAATGTTTACCAGATAAAACATTTTCATCCAGCTGGATCCTGGTGTTCCGAAAAGAGTAACCATTTTAAGGCAATCAGCTCTCCTCTACACTCCAGCCTCAACTAGTTCATGCCAGAGATAACTATACCCCAGGCAAACACATCTGTGTCATAAGCGATGGTTAAATTTATGTGTGCAGACACAGAGACCAAAGTGAGGCAGAGGACACAGACACCCACAAATGCTACAAAATCCAGTTTAGACTCAATCAATTTTTAGGTACCCTACTTAAAGTAACCTTTGGGGGTTCACACGGATTATTTCCCATAGGACTGTGTGAGGCAAGCAAAAATCCAGGAAGAGGCAGTTAGGCTGTATGCAGGAAGATGAAGGGGAGCTACTTCAGAGGTGGAAGTCATTTAAGGTTTTCAAAATTGGAATTGAAATAAAAGTAATGCTTCCCTGCAACCTAAACACCACCCGATGTATTAGTTCCAAGCATCAGTTAATTTAAAACAACCATCTTTAAATTGAACATAAGATGGTAAACTGATCCCAGGTTCAAGGAAATTAAATTATAGTGGCGAACTGAATCCCATGTTTAAAGGGAACTAATGTCTTCCCTTTAGGATCTGACAGTTGTTGGGTCCAAGTACTATTTCTTCACTGAAAAAGGAAATTTAGTCAACCCAATTATTCAAATCATGCCTCCCATCACCTCAGCTTCGGTAATGATCAAGTGGTCATTCAAAACACAACCAAAAATATATTCAAAAATCCCTCCTTAATTACATCCTCTTATACCTATTTATAATCATCTTTGAAGTAAATCATGTTTTGAGGCAAAACAAATTTCTCCTTTGAGATAAATACACTTTCATTCTTAACTATGTTTTAGGAAATAAGACAAATTGAAACATAAGTCAATCATTAACCTTTGATAATGATGTTAATATATATACATCATCCAAAATACTTCCTGGCCAATCTCAAAGCTAATTTGAAAAACAAATGAAAATCAAATGCCTCCGACAGCATGATTAAATAACTAGGGGGAAAATTTTGCCCAATGGTTTGAAAGTTTAAATAATAAACAAATACTGAATTACTGGGGAAAATAATATAAATTCAGCTCTACCTGTGAGATATGGCGGGTTTGTGGCCATCTTTTAGGCCAGGTATGTCCTCATGTAAATATGCCAATCCTCTAGCCATGGTTTCTGCAATGTGACACAATTCATTCCAAGAGACCACATTAGCCTTAAGAAAGTCTGACAGTGAACCCT
The DNA here is from genome assembly GCF_019320065.1 of Cervus canadensis. Lineage (NCBI taxonomy): Eukaryota > Metazoa > Chordata > Mammalia > Artiodactyla > Cervidae > Cervus > Cervus canadensis. The sequence goes on along the minus strand of NC_057400.1, from coordinate 28,936,461 downwards.
AAAGAAAGGGGGAAAAAAACAACTTATGTTCTTGATAAAAGCCATGTGTATATGGAGACTTTCCTTTTTACTTTTAAGAGGTTATGGAAGGCAACATATCTTTCCTTTCAGTGAATAATATCCAAGGTCCATTTCTTTCTGAATGGTTTTAAGTTTCACGTTAATAAACATTTGAAAGGAATACCACTAGTCTTTAAAGGTTTGCTATAAGCAAAGTCAGTCAATTTCTCATTTAGAAGACAAAATTTAAAAGAAAAAAAAAAGATTATTGGAAATCTAAAATTCTAGAAAATATTTTAGAAGTTAAAATATACTGACTATAGAGATATTATATCCTAAGACTAGGAGAACAAAAAATTAAAATATAAACAACTAACCTAAAGGATCTTCCTCTGGAGATCACTGCCAACCTTTTGGTTAAGAATCAGAGAAATAAAAGAGCCACTTTTTTCTGACAATGATGAAACTGATTGGCAAAAATAACCCAATGTCCTACTTCATTAATGTATACTTTCATACTAACTCTGAAAGTAGAAAAATCGAGGAAAAATAGCAAATGTGTTTTGGTGGTAACTACCCTACAAATTAGTGACAAATCAAAGATCAGATAAATTTCCTGACCCTACTTTTGTCACTAAGCAGTACTGATTAAAGAATTTTAAGAAGCAAAATTCAAGTTGAAAAATGGCTTGTGTAATAAAAGTGGATGGTAAATGGCAAATGAAAACTACTAACCATTGGCTATACTAAAATAATTATTTGTAAGAGAAGTAACTGCAGCACAAGAAATCAGGGACAAAAGACTGGTATTCTATAAGTAGAGGGTTAGGTGAAAAAGTTGTCATCTTTGTTTTTCTATTAATACAAATTATTTTTAAAACAGGTTATTTATAAAGATTAACCAGTAACACCCTGTCCCCAGAGAAGTGAGTGACGGTTTTGTAGCCAGCATTAGGAAAGTAAGCCAACCCTGACTTTACTGAGTTAGAATGGGACGTATGGGTAGCTCTACCTTTTCATGAAACGCTGTGATCAGCCACAGATCCACATCGACACTGGTGCCTCGCTTCTCTGCACCAATGAACTGCAGTATGTTCTCATGCTTCATTCCAGGCAAACTATAGACTTCATATTCATTCTGCCATGACTGCTTATCCTAGGGGTAAAAGAAAGAAAAATAAGAATGCAAAGAACACAGGCAAACAGACCATATCTAAGAGATTACTCAAGTGAGTTCTGAGAATTCTTTTTTAAAGGCTAAGTATTAAAAGATTCTTTGGTTTTCTTTTGTCCTATTTTTTAATAAAAGAAAACTCTGACAACAGGTAACAGCTCCATGCTAAATGCCTGCCCCGCCTCTTTCCCTCAAACATACTTTTTTGTGTGTCTAATTTGTAAATCTCAGAGTTATCAGAAATGCTGCACTTCTGAATCTTAAAAAAGGCAACATGTTCCATACGCAAGTTAGTAACTACAATGTAATTTCATCATGGTGTGAAGTCACCTATGTTACTATTAAGAATAATCTGAGACATGAAATTCAGGGAGAATGACTTCATCTAAACAGAAAACAAATTTTTTCCGAAGACTAACAGTAGGTCAAACATTCTTAACAAAATGTTTAGAATACCCTGCAGAGTCAATAAGAAAGCAATGGGGTATAAATATGCAATATAATAATTTGAAACACCACAGACTCACTTGTGCCTGCAAGTTATCCATGCCTCTTATGTGTTCTGTCTACTTACAAAGGATTAGTTTCTTTTCACAATGGGAGAATAATGAAAGAGGGAGGCATAATGGTTACGAACCCTCTGGATCCAAACTAAGAATCTCTGGCACATTACATAATCATTCAATTTCCTCATTAGTAAAAAAGGGACTGTGGTATCTGCCTCACAGGGCTGTTGTGTTATATGTGTAATGTATGTTGTATTTATGTATGGGTAACATGGATACATATTAATGTGTACTTACATATGTAAAGTACCTCTATCTGACACAATAGAACCATTCAATAAAATGTTAGCTATGGTCATTGTTGTTGTTACACTTAGGTTAATCCAAGTGCATCCTCACATGAAATAACACTCATTGGCCCAACAGACTTTTCCTCTGAGAACTAAATTATACTTAACAGTATCTGCATTGCTACCAAAAAAAAAAAGGAATAAACTTCTGAGAAACAGGCTTTCAAAGAGGTAAGAGGGCAAAAATCTAGGTATATTAGACAAAGAAACTGAATAATTTTGGTATAAGGAAGATCTACTATATAGGTGCAGGGGAGGGGTGAAACCTGAATCAAAACACCCAGCCAGGATCCCAATACCACGCATGGCATTAGCCACAGGTGTGAAGAAACAGACCACAGGAACAAAGGAATCATCACAGATCTATACCACGAATGGAGCAAAACTAAAGGGTATCTCAGAGGTGTGAGACCAGGGTTTTATGAGGTTGGCCTCTAAAACAAGAACAAGTCAACAGTAAATCAATTATTTGGAGTCAGCTGACTGCCTCTGAAAATTCACCAAACAAAATGAAATGATTACATCAACACTCAAAAGTAGAACAAAATCCAATCTAGTAGTAATATTGAATATCTCCAAACAGCAATTCTAAAACAAAGCACACTACTCTTTCATTATTCTGTTTGCTTTTTCTGATAATGTCAACGGGACATTAAAAATTAAAAATTAACCACTCAAACAATGAATTACATTTTTTAATTAGAATCATCTCTGCATTTCTGTACAACTTTTATTGGCAAAAACTTCTCCAATATGTGCATATACTGAAATTCCACCCCTCCAAACTAACATGACTGTTGTATGATTAATTTCTCAGATGAGAAGACAGACATAAAAGGGCTAACCATTTTCCCCAGTAGCACAAAACCACCCCGAAACATATGGCATGTGTTTTCAGACTGTTTCTGAGTTACAATGACCTAAACCAGTTGCATCTTTTAACAAATATATGCATATCAGAAAATTGCAATAAACATACCTGTATTGGAAATATTTTCACAGCCACATATTCATTGAGTAACTGGGCTTTCCACACACAACCAAATCTTCCCCTTGCTTTCACTTCTAGTAACTGTAATGGCTTCAAACCTAGTAATGGAGAAGGTGGGGGTGGTCCTGGGTCCTACAAACAATAATAGTATTATTTTAAAAAGCAGCACATGATACATATCACTTCTAAATATCAGGAAGAAGTGAGTATACTAAGGAATCAATTGACAAAAATGGTAAACACATACAAATGACATTAACTTCAATCTTGCCAAAACTGAGTTCTCAAGCATTACTAATTATCTATAGTGATCACAAAGCAAGGAGCTTGAATTCAGTTTTCATAATAACAATCAACACTATTACTCTGTGTGTGTGTGTGTTTGTGCGCATGCACACGAGATTGCTACATATACATAGCAACCAAGAGAAAAGATCTTTTTGATCCAGTCTTATTAATTCTAAGATTTTTCTGTGACCTTCCAGGATACTACTAATAGTATCCCAATTTTATCCAGTTGATAACTCCTTATAGAGTAAGGATTTGAAAAGTAACAGAACAGCAAATTATGGCTATGCATCAAAAACCCACTCCTCAAAATCTATTATTTCCCCAATGACTGTTTAGCTTCAACTCTTTTTCACCAATATCAGAAATACCCACGGCTATTCTCAAATACATTACAAGTAAGTATTTCAAATACAAAGCACACATAAAAATATGTAAGTTAGTGTTGCTATAACCAAACTGCTCTGTTCATTCTAATTTTTCCACCCAGTAACACTTTATCCTTTCGCTTATAATTATTTCCCAGAACTGACTGAGACAGTATTTTGGGACTTAATGGCAAAGAAAATACAAATTATAATTCAGAAAATAAGTGGTCACATTAGATGATACAGTATGGTAAATGAAAGAGAAGTATACGGCTATAGTTAATTTTTTAAATGGAGCAAATATATAAATAGGAGTACAGCATCACCAGGAAATCCTCCTATACAAAGTGAAGTGGCAACCCTTTGCAGAAAGCATTCTATTAGTTCAATATCTGCAAATAAAGCATGAGGAAGGAAGCCTTTTGGAAAGCTTCCAGAGATGTTTGAAGGACTGGGTAATGAATACTGTAAGAAGTAACTAAAATTTCTGTGGCAACAGACTTAATGGCACTGGGTGGAGCCCAAGACACTCAGAAATTATGTGTCACCCCCTTCATCAATGCATGTCTTTCTGCCTTTACTCTCCCTTTAAAAACAAAACAGAACTCCTCCTCTAATGCCTCAAGACAGTTAGTGCTCCCTTTAGGCATTATTTAGCCCCTAAGTGCCACTCAAGATTTATTAAAAGTTGACATCTACGTTAGAAAGACTCTCAGCAATAGAAACACTGCAGAGTATTGAAGAAAAAACAATGCAATTTCTTCTTCTGAAGTAGACAATCTTTCTAAAAAGGCTTTGCGAATTCCTATTTTAAAACAGTATGATAAACCAGAAGACTTCCTGTGACCCATTCTAACATCAGATAATTTTTAAATATCTACAAAAGTTGCGTTTCCTTCACACATTCTAAATATGAAAGGTTAGTAGAGCTAAAGACTATTTTAGTTAACAAAGTGATAAGTCAAGGAAGTCAAATGCAAACCTTCCCGAAGTATGACCCCTCAGTGGGAGGCGAAACAAGACTGTGATGTTCACCAGTATTAAACCCTCCCTCCTTCCCTCATCCCCTGACTTGACCAAGCATGTCTGTGATAAGAGATCCCACTGATAGGGACATACGACTTCTGTGAACGTGGAAACAAGAGGGCAAAAAGCTGAAAACCACTCTTCTAAAGGCAAAGGAATCCACTCAGTCCTCAGAATTCAAGAATTGCTGGATAAATGCATAAAGGAATAATTAGGCTAACTAAAGAGAAAAAGTTCAATTTGAAAAACTTTATAACTACAAGGTTAAAGTCAATGATTCCCTCATCTTTTAGAGAAAAGTTAGAAAAGTTGAGTTTTCAAAGCAGGGATGCCAAAATTAAAGCTTGTAGATAAGAGCTGAAAGCTGATGAGGGAAAATAACCAAATGGGACTATACGTACCCACTAAGATTTGTAATAACTTTTATATAAACTGACTGATAATGTCTCTTTAGATAACATACACATTATCCATTCTCTATTCTAAAGAGTACCAACCATATGGATACGATTCAGTCTATAAAACAGGATTTAGATGACTTAATCCACATCTCAAAGTAAGAACATATTAACTGTTCAAAATAAGATTTTAATGTAATATTAAACTTAATTTTAGGAAACAAAAATTTCCAATGCCTATGTTTAGAATAAAAAAAAAAAAGAAATCACTGGATGTTTCCCAAATGTATAGATAAACTTTACAAAGTCCTTGTTAGTTTTCAAGACTCTACTTACAAAGTTTTGAAGCTACCATTATTTCGGTAAGAAATCTTAGATCACTCTCTTAATGATATTACCACTATGGTCAACATTATATATTAACAGCCTGAAATATGCCTTGTCAAAATTACTTTAAGAAGCTTAAACTGACAAGAACACAGGCCAATTTTCAAAGGGTGAGAAAAAGGTCTAAAAAGTCAGCACCTACAAAATGTCAGAACTTTTAGAAATATGTGGTTTTCAACAATATTCTATAATTCTTGGAAAGGTCAGGTTTAAAAATGAGAACTCTGTAAGATTATAACTATAAAATCTACAATACCAATCAATGTATCTTTTTGCTTTTCTAGTAAAATATTATTAGAATATTCTTCTAATTCATACTTTTCAGCTCTTCATTACATTTATAGGAAGCTTTAATAGCTTCTCTTATATCTAGCTTTTATTTATCCTATAATCTAAGAATATTAAAAATTATTTTCAATTTATTAGCTCATTTTACTAATTTATAAAAAACTCTACACTTGATTCTAGGAATAAAGATTTATACCTTTAAAATACATGAACACCTTGGGAGACAAATTCAAACTTAAACTTCATAATGACGGCATTCTGATGTTACCCATAAAACACAGCCTTGCCCTGCTTCTGAGAAAAGCCACTTCTGGAGGGGCAGCTGTAAGGACCACAGAATTCCTGAAAACTCCCTAGGTTTCAGTTCTCTCGCAGCACCTATGCTATTTTGCCCAGTGAAAAAGATACGCCTTAGAACATGGCTCTGATCACATCTCTTCTTTACCCCATTTGTATGTGAAAATTAAGGCAGCAGAAGACATCATGCTGAGAAGCCGCATGGAAACAACAGGGGCCACCACCCCAGCACCACTACCCAGCATCATCCCTTCAACCAAGAATGGATAAAAGATTAGAAGTGAGGAGCTGTAAAGCGGTCTGCAACCACTTTACTTATTCTGAGTTCTCCACATGAAAGGCGAATTCAAATCTAAATAAAAGCCTTAAATTTCTAGACAGTGAAAGATCAAGTTATAATTCCTCTAGCCAGTCCATTTACTAAAGATGCCAAAGATGCAATAAACTACCTGAAAAATACAGATTTCACATTAAAAGATAATGGGTTCAACGAGAAAGTCAGCACCTGTTAAAATATGAGCACATGCTGACATTAATGACATACTATAAAAATTAACCAATCCAAGGTTTTAAGGCTAAAAATTTAGCCATTAGGTGTTAACTAAAACAATTGTTTCCACATTTCACCTTAGATAAGTATAAACATTGTTAACAATTCTTTAAAACCCAAAACTAATGCTATAATAAAATAAATGTTTTTAATATTGTAAGCGGAAAAAACTATAACATAAATTTATAAACTATAAAGGATGCACAATAAAGCAACAACAACAAAATCTAAGAACAAAATGTTTAGTATGCATCCACAAAGTTCCACAGCCGTAAAACAAACATCAATGCATCTTACCTCTATCATTATATGAAAGGCGTGCTTGTGAAGAAAAAACACAGGCAAAAGAAATTACGATTTATATCCAGAATGAAATGAAAAATGACACATCAGTTACAAAAGTGAAGGAAGAGGAATAATGATTTCGTTTTTTAAAAGCTGGCAATGATCCAATGCATCATATTTTAAAATGAGAACTAAGAACACTTTCCTTATAAACAGAGGAAAGTAATATATTCTTTAAAAAAATTGTGGACATTATCAGATAAGAGGTATTATACAGATGACTCTAGTATGATTCCAAGTTACTTGATCCAACAGACTTCAAATCAGAAAATAAACTAAACCGAAAGTCTTAAATAATTTTTACATTTTTCTAATAAGTTTTAGGGCCTAAACTGTAAATGGGGGGGTTGGGGGGAAGGCAATTTAAGAAGCTATGGGTTGGAACTGGAGTGTGGACACCAGAGGGCAGTATTGCCTTTAACAAAAACTGTAGGAGAAGCGCAAGAAATTTTTATATAGCTAGACTTGAGTTTCTCAGTTGTCTTCAGAATCTAGAATCTCCAACTTTCTTAACGACTCCATTTCCTTTCATGGAAGATAGAAAAATCCTTACAGTGAGACAGAAAAACATTTCTGGTGCCTGTGTGGGTGTGTACAACATAAATAATACAACTAGGGTAAGAGTAAGATTGGAGAAGAGTAAGATCAGAACTGAGCAGATCACAGACAGACCAGGCCACCGCTAACTGTTTACCCAGCCACAACCAGGGTAAAGAAGGTAAAGAGGTCAAGCAGTGGTGGCCCTGGGAAGAAATCCACGCATTCTCTTCAGATGCAGGACACTCAGATACTGAACAAGATTCTCATTTTCCTAGTCATCCCAAAATAAGGCCCTAATTTAAAATCAAGAGAAATACTGTCACAGGTGTAAAGAAAGGCTTCAAATCCTTCCGATCACTGATTATATTTCCCCAGTTTCCAACATTTCTACAGAAAACAGCACTGACCAAAAAGATTTGACAATTTATGTGTACCAGTTGCTTAACTAGTTTTTCTTGCTTCTTGATTTTCTCCTGTGATAACGATTCAGAATTATTTAATAATTCACCTAAAAGGCTTAGCTAATCCCACTATCAAAACATCTTCTCAGTACTCCAGAGTAAAATTTATCCCTTGAAAGGAATACATGCCAAATAAGTAACTAGACTGTAGCGTCCCAAAGCTTAAACATCTCTCAGTTTTTGTTTCTATACCAGTACTTTCAGAGACAAAGATGTCATTGTGCAAGCAGGTGCCGTCCACATATCTTATCAAAAAGTGTACCTTTGCTCAATATACCTCTCAATAAGTGAATATTAGAATAAAAGCTATAAGACAATCCAAGCAAAACAAGAGATACCAAGAACAGGCCTCAATAGGAATCCCGCCCCCCCCCAAAAAAAAACTGACTAAAACACACAAACAGATGAAAAGCAACTGAACAAAATAGTATGGATTCACAACTTGGAAAACGAAACCTGAATACCATGCACTGCGACTGGAGATGAGAGTGAAAACAAAATCAGCTCATTAACGTCAAGTAATCAGGTTGCCAGATGAGAAAGAGACTTGCTGCTGATTCCTTAAGGGAAAAAGAAATTTAACTATTGACAAATATCAGAAAGGAATGAATAATACTTCTGTATTCATTCAACAAATCTTTACCGAGCACCTAGTCTGTGCCAGGCACTGGTTACCCAGGCTCTTACTATACAGTGTGGGGAAGAAAAACTCATCAAAGACTCTTACTAATTAATGTATAATCATAACATAAGAGCAATAAAAAGGAATTTGGTTACTGTGAGCATCTCATAAGGAGAAACCTAACAAATACTGGGCAAAGTGAAAAGAAGATTTCCTGAGGAGAGCATCTCTGAGAAATATAATGTAAGTATGAGAGGGAGGCAGATTAGGTAGAAAAAACACAGTATTAGGACACATCCTACTTTCTGACTCGTGTAGCCAAATGGTTACTGTCCATTTAATGAGAACTAGGTTTGAGAGAGAAGATCATTACCGTTGTCTATTAAGTGCTTAGAGATATTTAAGTGGAGATATTCAATAGGCAGTTATATATACAGAACCAGAATATAAAGAACTCTTTCTGGAAAAATGGATTTTACATACTAAAAATAAAAATATAGGAAATGTACTATAAGTCTTCTCTTACTATTTAAACCATTCCAAGATTTATATTTATGCATACTTTTTAAATAACTCACTCAACAACTTCTTCGGACCATCAAGAAGAATTGAGTACTCTTTAAGAAAAGTATTTAAAAATCGACAAATTTGGGACTTGTCTCCTCTAATCATCTAGTTATCTTACATTCTAAGAAATTTTACAATTGCAAATTTTAAAAAGGACTACTGCCAAGCTGACAGAAATAGAATATGTAAAGAAATAATATAGCATGTGTATCAGGACAAATGTTTCTGAGCTAGGGAAAGCAAGACATTATACATTAACAGATTTGATAATACTGACACTGTCAAATGCACAGCCAAGATTCTATCCAATCAGATCTTCAAAATTTCTCTGTGACATATCAACTCCTACTTTCCAGTTTCTCCTCATCTAACTCTTTCCGAAAGTAAAGACAGACCAAGGTGGCTGAATGAGGATTTTGAATAAGCTCCCTAAGAAGTGATTAGCTCATCAGCGAAGCTAGCACTGGGGTTATAAGTCTGAAAGAGATATTGCAGCCATGCCCATTCTTCTGGCTGCTGCTTAGAAGCACCAGGTTTACTACTGTGTACAGAAGGAATTTTATTTTTATTTAGCATTTGTATTCTTCAAGGAGAAAAAGGAAAAGGACCATGCTATACAGTAATAATTGTGATATGGTAAAACTGATATGTTGATCTGCAAGGCAATATATATAGTCACTGTAAAAAATATTTGAAATTGAATTTATATATTCTAATCCCTCCCTCTATCTGACTTTAGTTTTTTATGGACCTGACCTAATAATTTATTGAAATAAGGCATTCAATTAAAATTAACTCAATGGATAATACTCAGACATAAATGCCCAGGCTTTGCCCTCAGCAGACTGACTCTAGGCCAACTCACCTCACTTATGCATGCCTTGATTTTCTTATCTCTAAAATAAACATAATAAAACAGAACCTACATCATCAGTATTGAAAGATTACATGAGCTAATACGTATAAAGTGCTCTGTACAAGTGCTTGACACAGTACTCAAAATGAAATTTTTCCATTATTTGAAATTAACTTCAAAGTACTGACATACATGTATGTGTGTGCGTCTCAATACTTTGAAGTTAATTTCAAGCAAAATGATTTCAATAAGTCAGTTTTGATGTTGAAATCAACAACTTCAAAAAATTCCTCCTTGGGAGTACAATTTTGAGGTGGCTGGCAATTAACAGCTAACACTTACTGAGCACTTAAAATGAGCGCACCATCCCACACGTGGCTCTTCTCCCCAGCACCCCAGAACTGGAATCCTTTCCTCCATTTTTGCCCAAATTTACTGAGGCAACTCCCTTTTCACTCTCTTCACCCTTCCTTTCCAAGCTGCAAAGTCAAACAACCAATCAACCAACCTATTTTTAGTGCACCTACATGTTAACTGTGGGCTCCAAAAAGGCCAGCAAGGACTGGCCCTGAGCCGCTTAATACTATGCATCAAGCACAGTGCCTGGCACACCCCACACAGTGGACACCCAGCAACAGGTGAACAGTTCAGCAAAAATAAAACCAACCAATGTGAACACCGCCCAGCCTACCTGATGCAAACAGCTTTCACTAACAAATGGACTTCTTCCTTTTTATTATCCCAAATTAACAGAAAAAGGTTTGACAGCAATGAAGTAGCTAGGAATGATGGATCAGATTGAGGATGAGACTCAGGAAATAAAAATTACAGAGAAAAGCAAACTCACTTCTTCCTACCTACCATCTCCTTGGCAGACAAGGAAAAGCAGATATTAGGCACTCTGGTCTATATGCAACAGCCCCATTTGCAAACTGGCAAATGGGACGGGGCCCTCCACAGGCCAAAGGAAAACTGATCTCAAGATTTTTTAATTTAGTATGTCATTTTTAAGAAATAAGGTGCTTTGATTAATTTTATTGTGCAGCTTTAACTTGTTTTAAGGTTTTGATACAGACTCCCCCTCCACCTGCCCCCCCACCCCCCAACACTTTCACTTCTTCTCCCCTGCCCTTCTTTTTCGCTTTTGGACATGGAATTTCAGCCAGTCTCCAAGTGGATCTGTCTGTACATCTGTAAGAGAAATAACTTATACACACCTAGAGCAACACTTTGTCAAGTTGCAGCATGTCTATGGATAATTTATGACAGTTCTCCCTACAATTAGTTTAAAAGTATACATAAAAGTTGTAATTTAGGTTATAATACAAAAATAATGAACACAGACAGCATTTCTAGTAGCCCTGTACTACTTTTTAGGCATGAACGGGGGGGAAAAATACGCTCAAGAGTATACAGTAGCATTATATCACCATATTTTAAATATCCTAAAATAATATAATTAAAAACTACTTGTGAAATGTTAAGTTCCAGCCCTTAGCAGAAACCTAACACAAACTCTAAGCCAATAAAACATCAATTTTCGGTATTTCATGAGCATACCTTATGCTGCACTAAACTTCACTTAAATCATCACTCAGTCAGAACGAGACACCTTAGAAAGTGCTGAGCTGAAAGCCATCCTCGGCATACTGTTAAACAAAAGGAGAGCAACTACAGAATAACACTTTATAGTTTATAAAAAAGAAACCTCAAACAAGTGAGGTTAGAGAAAGATGTCAAAAGATACACACCAACCTAAAACTGGTATTTCAGTAAATTGCTAAAGGAAAAGGAGGAACAAATGATTCTTTCTTTTTTTGTACATATTTCTTTCTGTATAGTTTGTATTGCTATAACAAGCAACCATTTGTAATTAACTTTTAAATAGAACAGAAGGTGAAAGAGAAAAATCAAGAGAAATGTGTTCATAGACCTCAACCATTTAGCAATCAACCTATTTCAAGATGCACTTCTACAGATGTAATATTTATTTTGTAAGTATAACTGAATATTAGCATATTAAATATTCAATAAAATTCGGTAAACCTCTCCCTGCCTTCTTCCAAAATAAGGGAGCAGCACACTTTCTTAAACAGACTTGGCTGGATACTATTATGCTACCCCTTTAGTATCTTCTTAATTTTAAACATATATAGACTCAGCAGGAAAATCCTACAAACCATCGTCAGAGATGGCTTGGTTTCCTGGTGGATAATAATTTGACATAGCGTGAAACATCAACTTATCACCACTTTAATATTAAGGTCAACAGGATTATTTTGTATGCTCAACTCAATATTCTAAACATCTAAAAGCCTTTAGTCCTTATCAAAACCTAGACAAAATGTCACGATGCCAGGACTGAAGAGACTGGTGTCATTTAAAAAGTACCAATGTTGCAATACTCTAGTTCTAATACTATAGCCTTAAAAAATTAATAAGAAGTTAACTTCATACTTTCTTAAAGGCAAGCAATTTCTAGCCTCTAAAATGCATTTTCTTATCAAGTGGTATTGTTTTATTAGCACATAGATTTTATAAGCAGAAAACTTAAGCTTACATATGATTATAGAAACAATGCAAACAGTTTTATTGAAATCACATTAACTCTAACCACAATAAGAGTTCTTAATAACAAAGTCAGTGCATCAATTCACTCATATTTGTGACTCACTGGTACTAAAAAAACAAGTTTGCACTCAGTTTACTGACTGGAGATCATAAGAGCATCTACCTACACGTGGAAAGACAGTTTCAGGACAGGCAAAAGAAATGTGACCCAGGTGATGCAAATTAAAAGGATGTTTTCACACCTGTGATCACAGAAAATTGAATAATGGCACTCTTTTATAAGCTTGAAATACTTCAACTTATCTTATCCCCAAGAAACACGGTCCCAAGATTTACCTTAAAGTAAAGCCCTAAAGCACCTCAAACATTTATGAAACAATTCCTGAATATACTGCATTATCATCTTAGTATAACAATAAATGAAACAAAGTCAATTCAGCAATTCATTACTTACAGAATGGTTATTACATAGAAATACTGTGTGAGATGCAGTAGTGATTATAATATATACCTTGTCTTTAAGGAGCTTATAATCAAGTATGAGAATGGAACATGTTCACAAGTGACTAAAACCTTTCTTAACCAAGGTTATTCACGTGAATCACAAAAGAGAGAAACTGACTTGAGCACTAGTTTCTCTATCCTTTCAAGGCTGGCACATAACTAATAGCCTTCTAGATGTATATGATGGATGGCTTAGGGTGTTAATGAGAGAAAATAATCAAAAGGCAAAGTATGGAAGACCACTGTCAGACTCCACACTTTGTATTCTTGCTGCTGGAACACTGAGAGCCTTCAAATATTTTTAAGCACAGAAGTAGCATAACTAGACATGTACAATGTTATGTATAGCAAACAGTATAGATGGAGAGAGAACTGGAAACAAGACCAGCTACGAGACTGCAGAAATCATCTCAGCCTCCAGTATAAAAATGTCCTGAAAACAAGAGGATCAGAAAGGATGAAAAGGTAAATAAAGCGGACTTTATAAATAACAGGGCTAGGAGCAGAAGTAGCTATCTCTAAGGCTTTCATCCAGGATGATGAGGGAAGACAGTGACAATGTGAAACAATGTTAGAAATATAGTGGTTACAGGTTATAAAGAAAGAAGAATAGTTTTTTTTTTAAGCATGTTACTTTTTTTACACCTTTAACTATGATAGATCTATTTTAGAATATTTTTTATTTTAAAATAAATTAAAACCATCATTAAAGACTAGATTTTAAAGCATGTATATCTCTACATCACTTCTTCAGAATAAAATACTAACAAAATCCTAAGAAACTTTAAACAACTTGATGTCTTGGAAATAAAGAATTCCACCATTTAACAACCAGAAACCAGCTTATTAAGAGATTCATTTAGATATATCACTTAGTCCTCTAGAATATCTCCATAATACTGATCTTTTATCCCCAAAGAGAATAAAAGACTGAGATCAGACCAATGAATGAGCACAGTATATGTAACTATAGCTTGTTCTGCTGAGAATCACTGTAAATTCTCTTCAAATGTACTTCTTATTGTAGGAATGATCCATCAATAAGCTATCACCAGTCTTTAGCCAACGCTTTAAGAAAAACTTCCCCTAAGAAAAGGAATGATAAATTTTGTCTAAAAGTGTCTGAAGAAACTAGAGGGAGAATGTTGCAGAAATGCACAACAAGAATGTAAGATCTTTCCCTAACTGGTCCTGAAATTAAACTTTGAATATGGAGACATGAATATGGGGTGAAATACAGAAGTCAGCTTAAGACTTCAACTGTGTAGTACGTTTCCCCTACCTACTTCTCCTACCCCTCAAATAAGTCTTGAATAACTAGGGCATTGGCACCATCAACTCAGAAACACAGAATCTTTACCTGAGACCCAATCTATCTTCATAAACCCTATTCTAAAATGTGTGCTAAACAATATTTTAATGGAAAACACATGAATATGCCTTTCTATTTATCTGTTACTTATTTACTTCCACTTCTGTCCTCTGTGAGACACTGTGTTCATGTTATTGCTCCTTTTAGTAGTCAGACTACTCAACGTCCCAAAGTGGGAAAATAGCAGGGAGAATGATTTTGAGATGGCAGGGATGTTCACTGAATTATCTGAGGCAGCAAAAGCATCTGCTTTCTGAAAAAAGAGAAGAACAGGGTAAGCAGTAAGAACGAAGATTCAGTGTCAGAGAGTCCTTGGTTCATATTCCAGCTCTGATACTTGTGAGCTTCGCTATGTCTCAATTTCTTTATCTACAGAATGGGCATTGTAACACTACATAAACAACCGTGTGAGGTAAGACCGGATCAGTGCTTCCCACACCTGGCTGGTCACCAGAAGTGCCTGGGAAGCTGTTATTAGAACCATCATATCTCAGGCCCCGTTCCATACTTTCAGGGGTATGGTCCAGGGGTATTGTTTTGTTTTTCTGAACAAATTCTAAAGATGATCCTTACATACTAGTTACAACTGGAAATCAAGGGAAAGTTTTACGTATTTTTTATAAATATATAAAAATATAAATATTTTTATAAATATAAAAATTTTACTAATTTTAATATTTTTATATAATGTATATATTAAGACATCTATGTAACTTATCAGTATTCTAGTATACTATAAATGTACAATTAATGCTTGATACAACTATCATTTTTTGAAGGAGAAATAAAACTGAGCATTTTGTGACAAGAGGGCCAGTAAGTAGTCTTGCAGAAGGAGTTTGCATAAACCTCACCAAAAATGAGATAGCATGACACTATACTGTTTGAGATAGTGAAAGAAGACATAGATGAAGTTCCACATTGAAGACAATGCTCCTTTTCCACAACACAGTTCATGACAGAAGGAAAGTATAAAGTCAGGCATGTCTTGTATTTTCCACAATGAAGTCTGACCATCCCAGTCATTTCATCTCAAAACCTTTTTCTTTCTTATTTCTCAGTAATTCATACAATTCATGCAAACTGTATGTATGTACAGAACAACACAAGCACTAAATAAATGTGTACAAAAATATTAACGACTGAAAAAATACCTAAAACCCACAGAGGTAGACACTCATTGAACATTCCTAGTTGTCATTTATAAATAAGGAGTCATCTTTCCTTTTTATAAGTCCAAACCCAATATTTCTAAATAAAGTGGCCTCAGGTATAAGATATTCACACTTTTAAATAAAAATACCCAACCAAACTTTTTTTTTTTTAAATGGGTGCATTTTATTTATTTTTTCATTTATTTTTATTAGTTGGAGGCTAATTACTTTACAATATTGTAGTGGGTTTTGTGTCATACATTGACATGAATCAGCTTTTTAAGCTAGTATTTTATATAAATCAATGTTATCTATAGGATCACATTATTATTTTTAAAGTTTTATGATGAAACTTAACAAATTTGTTTTTAAATGTAGTGTCCAGTTTGTTTCTATTGTATCACAAATCCAGGGTAAATTCAGATACTATTATAGTATGAAACATTCTTTCTTTCAAATGTAGATATTAAATAAAAAATAGTTACCACCAATAAGAAGGTAAAGTGTGGAGAAAGTGTATGGACATTTGAAGTAAACTACATATATTTACTAGGCACTATATTTTTTAAATTTTAAAGTATTTTTAAAAGATGATTTTTAACAAACCCACAATTTACCTACTAATGTTAAAAATTAAAATATTTAAGCTATACAAAATATATTTATGTTTATATGTTTACTTAATTTATTAAATAAGGAATGTTACCTTTAGGCTTATTTCTCCATATATATATTTTACAAAGATTACAAGGATCAATGATCTAATGCTAACAGATTGGTTTAAGCACCAAGAAAGGAATATGTTATGTAAATAAAGCTTAAAGGGAAGAAGTTGTTTTGGTCATTAAATTATAGGACTTAACCATTTTCTTCTACCAAGTTTTAAACGTTAATCCTACTGGTATTAGAGAAACAAAGTTAAACCAAAAGATCCAGAAGGTGGAGGTAATGTGATCTTAAAAGTCAAAGAAACACAAATTAGAGTTTAAAGACACCTCAAGTAAGTAAACCAAAAGTTACCATTTTCTGTCTGCCTGAAGAATATTAACTATTTATATTAAAAATCCTTACAACACACTGAATCAGCTGCCATTGTTCTCATAATAGAGAATGAAGAAAAACTTCATGAATTTATTCTGACTACCCACAACACCTATATTTTCAGATATTTGGTGTTGAGGGAAAAAGAATCAAGGGCATTAAAAAAGTTTTCAGACTTCAATCACACACTTGATATGCTGAAAATAAAATATATTTACTTGGAACTACAACATTTGATGAGAAATGCTGCCCTTTTGCTCCTCTTCCCTAGAACGACATTTTTCAGGTGTATCCTCTTCATGCCTGTGTGAAACCTCTTTATTCCACATTCCTGGTTACTTACTGAATTCTCCTCCGTGATTAAAAGAATGTTTGGCAAGTCTTGAAAAAGGCACAAAAACTTAGGAATGGAGGAGAAAACAGAAGGGGAAGAAAAAGTTTCAGTATCACTTCTCCATCATCAATTACTTCTCAAGAAACACAGCAGAGTGTACCCTACATTTATAAGTACTATAATCACAGTAAAACTCTCCAAAGAAGAACAGGAATGGGAATACTGTTCATTCTACTCTATCTCAAGGCCTAAGTTTAGGATATAGCAAATTAATATATTTGCAAAAGTAGCTATAGTTCCCATGACAACAAACATTCAAAAATTAACTCTAAAGGAAAATGATTTTTAACTACCTACTGTGGTTTCTCCACTGGAATATTTCTTTAAAATACACAGTCAAAAACAGCAAGAAGTATTAGACAATAACTCACCTGAGTTGGGACGAGCACAGGAGGGTAAGCCATCTTATGATGCCTGTACACCCAGAACGCACAAATGACAATCCCCGCAATTAACATAAGTGGCACCAGAGAATAGAGCAAGATGTTGTAATAGGGAGGCTTAGGTGTTACTGGATTCGAAGTAGCTGTGGGAAAGAGGAAGAAAATCATTCAGACTTGGTCAATAAAATTCCACAATAAATATTTATTATAGTGCCAAATTGTAGGAGAAAAACAGAGGAGGAGAAGGTGGGAGTAAATTATTCTAACACAAACATGCTTTGTTTTCAATCTACTAGTTGAACAGACTTATGTTTTCCCTGTGAACTTACGCTGTGTGACCTCCATCTCCGGAAAATAAGAAAACCTTTCGTTACACATATTGCCCTCACAGCAACAAAAATATACTTCAGGGCTATCTTTTTTTTCTATACAATCAGTCCTATAAATAAAAAGAGAAGAAATAATTAAAACCAACATTATTACTCTGAATCTACAATAGGTGTTTTACTAAAGTTCTTCTCAGAGATAAAATAATGTGTAAGTCATTTATAGTCAACTTTGAGACTTTTATTAATATTCAACAATCAATTCTTAAAAGTCAAAAATGTTCCTTGAAACCAATTATGATATATCATCAGGAAAAAATCCAATAGCTGATTTTATAACAATCACACTGGCTCCATGAAGTGACTTCTTTAATTTGGATTTTAATGATCAATCTAAAGCAACCATTTTTTTATTGTTTTCTTTAATTATTAGAAAAACTTGAAGAGGAACATAAAGTCAATGAAGAAATTTGGTCTAAGAGTGCTTTATCCTCACAGGAAATAGAGCCTTTCCATTTTATGAATACAAAAGCTGAACACTATATGTAAAAAACTGTATGTGTGTGTACACACATAAACATACATACACACACACACACACGTATACAGATAAATGAGCTTCCTTGGTGGCTCAGACAGTAAAGACCCTACTTGCAATGCAGGAGACCAGGGTTAGATCCTCGGGTCGGGAAGATCCCCTAGAGAAAGGAATGGCTACCCACAACAGTATTCTTACCTGGAGAAATACATGGACAGAGGAGCCTGGCAGGCTACAGTCCATGGAGTCTCAGAGAGTCAGAAATGACTGAGCAACTAACACTTTCACTTTCACTTCTCATACATATAAATACACAGGCACAAAGTAATCCTTGCTCATATCTCATGGCAGAACACATTTCAACATCAGAGACTTAAATCAGCCTTGGGAATTAAGCCATTTGTCAGCAGAATTAAATTCCCTGAACCCAATGAACAGGGCTAAAGATAAACAAGTAAAGAGCAATCTGTAACAACAAAAATAGAGGCCCGAGAAACTAAAAAACTGACTAGATTTAGATTCATTTAGAGAGGAGAAGGAAGGCAGCCTTCTCTATAGGAACTGAGTTACTGAAAAGACAGAGATTTAGCCTCGATATCAAATCCTAATCAACCACTAAAAAAATAGTTATACCTAATTTTTAAAAGCAGATATTTAAATTGCTAATAATATCAGGTATACTTAGACATATATTACAAATAAACTGTAAACTTTTACAATGGTTGTTGAAAATAAGGTTGAATTTAATTCTAAAGTGAAGAGCCCAAGAAATTTCAGGGAGAAGGCAATTTTACCAAAATCAAACTTTGAAATAAAATTTATACCAATATCTATTTAGTAGAAAGTAAAAGACAAATGAAAGCTAAATTTTTAACAATTTATGAAGAGAAATATATAAATTCAAAATTTAACATTCAGAATTATGCCTCAAATTACAGGTTAATATAATTAAATACTAGCCTAGTTAATGCAAGGAAATTACTTTTCACCATTCAATTTCATTCTTCATTTTCCCCGTCTCTTCCTCCATATTTTGACATTTCTTCAATCTTCTTTTTCTTACTCTTATTTATCTGACTACTCTTAGTATTTCCTTTTTAATCAAATTCAGAACATAAAAACAAAAATTCACATTTATTTAAATTAGCACTTAACCCTTAGAAGCAAAGCTGGTGTAGTAATTCTGACTCTAAGAGCAGGCATTTGCACTGACCAACTCACCATTATCTAGCAAAGTTTAATCTCAAGCAATACTGGTTTTAGGTGAGAAGCCAGTAGCTTTTCACAATAAAAAGAACAGAGATCCTTGAGCTCAACTAATTACTAAAAGATAGTCTTGAATAAGCTTAAGTTGAATGGTTCTATGAAGACCTACAAGACTTTCTAGAACTAACACCAAAAAAAAAGATGTCCTTTTCATCACAAGGCCTGGAATGCAAAAGCAGGAAGTCAAGAGATACTGGAGTGACAGGCAAGTTTGGCCTTGGAGTACAAAATGAAGCAGGGCAAAGGCTACCAGAGTTTTGCCAAGTGGACACACTGGTCACAGCAAACACCCTCTTCCAACAACACAACAGATGACTCTACACAGGGACATGACCAGATGGTCAATACCGAAATCAGACTGATTATATTCTTTGCAGTTGAGAATGGAGAAGCTCTAAACAGGCAGCAAAAACAAGACTGGGAGCTAACTGTGGCTCAGTCCATGAACTCCTTACTGCAAAATTCAGGCTTAAATTGAAGAAAATAGGGGGAACCACTAGACCATTCAGGATGACCTAAATCAAATCCCTTATGATTATACAGTGGAAGTGACAAACAGATTCAAGAGATTCGAGATGGTAGACAGAGTGCCTGAACAACTGTGGATGGAGATTTGTAACATTGTACAGGAGGTGGTCATCAAAACCATCCCCAAGAAAAAGAAATGCAAGAAGGCAAAATGGTTGTCTGAGGAGGCCTTACAAATGGCCGAGTAAAGAAGAGAAGCGAAAGAAGAGGAAAGATACAACCATCTGAATGCAGAGTTCCAAAGAATAGCAAGGAGATAGGAAAGCCTTCCTCAGTGAACAATGCAAAGAAATAGAGGAAAATAATAGAATGGAAAAGAAGAGATCTCTTTAAGAAAATTAAGAGATACCAAGGGAATATTTCATGCAAAAATGGGCACAATAAAGGACATATATGGTATGGAGCTAACAGAAGTACAAGGTATTAAGAGGTGGCAAAAATACACAGAAGAACTATACAAAAAAGATCTTAATGACCCAGATAACCACCATGGTGTGATCACTCATCTAGAGCCAGATATCCTGGAATGCGAAGTAAAATGGGCCTTAGGAAGCATCACTATGAACAAAGCTAGTGGAGGTGATGGGATTCCAGTTGAGCTATTCCAAATCCTAAAGGATTATGCTGCGAAAGTGCTGCACTCAATATGCCAGCAAATCTGGAAAACTCAGTAGTGGCCAAAGGACTGGAAAAGGTCAGTTTGCATTCCAATCCCTGAGAAAGGCAACGCCAAAGAATGCTCAAACTACCAGAATATTGCACTCATCTCACATGCGAGCCAAGTAATGTTTACAATTCTCCAAGCCAGGCTTCAGCAGTACGAGAACCAAGAACTTTCAGATGTTCAAGCTGGTTTTAGAAAAGGCAGAGGAACCAGAGATCAAATTGCCAACATCTGTTGGATCCTTTAAAAAGTAAGAGAGTGCCAGAAAAACATCTCCTTCTGCTTTATTGACTTCCCCAAAGCCTCTGACTGTGTGACTACCCCAAAGCCCACAACAAACTGTGGAAAATCCTTAAAAAAGATGGGAATACCAGACCACCTGACCTACCTCCTGAGAAATCTGTATGCAGGTCAGGAAGCAACAGTTAGAACTGGACATGGAACAATGGACTGGTTCCCAATTGGGAAAGGAGTATGTCAAAGCTGTATATTGTCACACTGCTTATTTAACTTACATTCAGAGTACATCATGTAAAATGCCAGGCTGAATGAAGCACAACCTAGAATCAAGACTGCCAGGAGAAATATTAACAAGCTCAGATATGCAAATGACACCACACTTATGGCAGAAAACAAAAAGGAACTAAAGAGTCTCCTGGTGAAGGTGAAAGAGGAGAGTAAAAAGGCTGGCTAAACTTAACATTCAGAAAACTAAGATCATGGCATCTGGTCCCATCCCTTCATGGCAGACAGGGAAATAATGGAAACAGTAACAGACCTTATTTTCTTGGGCTCCAAAATCACTGCAGATGGTGACTACAGCCATGAAATTAAAAGACACTTGCTCCCTGGAAGAAAAGCTATGACTAACCTAGACAGCGTATTAAAAAGCAGAGACATCACTTTGCTACAAAGGTCCATCTAGTCAAAGCTATGGTTTTTCCAATAGTTACGTAAGGATGTTGATAGCGGGACCATAAAGACAGTTGAGCACAGAAGAACTGATGTTTCGAACTGTGGTGCTGGTGAAGACTGTTGAGAGTCCCTTAGACTGCAAGGAGATCCAATCAGTCAATCCTAAAGGAAATTAGTCCTGAATATTCACTGGAAGGACTAATGCTCAAGCTACAGCTCCAGTACTTTCGCCACCTGATGCAAAGAGCCAACTCACTGGAAAAGACGCTGATGCTGGGAAAGATTGAAGGCAGGAGGAGAAGGGGACGACAGAAGATGAGATGGCTGGATGGCATCACTGACTCAATGGACATGAGTTTGAGCAAACTCCGGAAGATTGTGAAGGAGAGGGATGCCTGGTGTGCTGCAGTCCGTGGGCTGCAAGGAGTCAGACATGACTAAGTGACTGAACAACAAGTTTTGAATAGAGATTATCCCCAAACTTCATTTTTCCCCAACTTCTTTCTCCTTAGCTTTTTTTCAAAATTGATATATAATTGGCATATAACATTAGTTACAGGCATACAACCTAATGATTGAATATTAGAGTATATTGTGAAATGATCACCACAATAATCTAGCTAACATCCCATCACTACACAGTTACAAATTGTTTTCCTTGTGAACAAAACTTTTAAGATTTCCTCTTATAGCAACTTTCAAATATACAATATATTAACTATAGTCACCATTACCCCACATTCTCTATTACAGCCCTAGGACTTATTTGTTTTATAACAGAAAATTCATACCCTTTTGATTCCCTTCACCCATTCTGCCCACTTCTCACCCTCGGCCTCCAGCAACCACAAATAGTTCTCTCTCTATATATATGGGTTTGTGTATGTGTGTTTTTTTTTTCTTTTTTAAGATTAATATACAAGTGAGATCATGTGGTATTTGTTTTTCTCTGTCTGACATTTCACTTAGGATAATGCCCTCAAGGTCCATCAGTATTATGAATGGCAAGGTGTTCTTTTTCACAGATGAAAAAGATTCCATTGTATATACAAAGCATATTTCCTTGATCCATTTATTCACTGACAGACACTTAGGGTGCTTCCACATCTTGGCTATCGTAAATAATGTAGCAATGAACGTTGTGGTGCATTTATCTTTTCAAGTTTATGTTTTTGTTTCCTTTGGACATATACTCAAAAGTGAACTGCTATATCATTGCTATTTTTAATTTTCTGAGGAACCTCCATACTGTTTCCCCAGTGGCCCTACTTATCCTTTCATAATAGCAAATATCACTTAATGATCACCTCTGTTAATAAAGAAGTTAATAATCAGAAATACAGCTAAAATGTGTAATTACAGAGCAGTAATCCTTGGAAAATTCACAGATGCAGAAATACACCCTAACTACTAAGTGGTCATGTATGGATGTGAGAGTTGGACTGTGAAGAAAGCTGAGTGCTGAAAAATTGATGCTTTTGAACTGTGGTATTGGAGAAGACTCTTGAGAGTCCCTTGGACTGCAAGGAGATCCAACCAATCCATCCTAAAGGAGATCAGTTCTGGGTGTTCATTGGAAGGACTGATGCTGAAGCTGAAACTCCAGTACTTTGGCCACCTCATGAGAAGAGTTGACTCATTGAAAAAGACCCTGATGCTGGGAGGGATTGGGGGCAGGAGGAGAAGGGGACAACAGAGGATGAGATGGCTGGATGGCATCACCGACTCGATGGACATGAGTTTGGGTAAACTCCGGGAGTTGGTGATGGACAGGGAGGCCTGGCGTGCTGCAATTCATGGGGTCGCAAAGAGTCGGACACGACTGAGCGACTGAATTGACTGAACTGACTAACTGTAACTATGTACCTAAATGACTATTTTAATTTCTCACCAAAAGTGGAACTAATTCAATTTTCATGAGTTTATTCAACACATTTTACTATTAATCACATATGGCCAATCAACCACAGATTTACAGTAATCAATTAAAATCCCTGCAAGTAGATCAGGAGATAGCTAGATTCCATGAGTGTATTAGTTATTTGGCTTCAAAAAATCTGGTTATCTAGGATTTTTCAGCTTCTGCAGTCATCAGCACCCACCCACAGTGAAACTCTTGTGACCCGGGCTCAACATCTAGGGACACTTTACAGAAAGATCACAGGCAGTCAGTAGCATACCCACTGTACCCCCTGTATTTTATTTCCAGTACAGAATAAAACAATTTCAGCAAAATCTTTTAAATAAAATGTAGCTTTCTATGAGGACTGTGTTAGTTCTGATGTAATTCTGAATGTCAAGTTAAAATGTCCCTTGGGATAAAGAACAAAGGCCTACTCTGCAAGGAAAAAAGGGGAAAATGTAGTGAGATCAATTTCTTCCAGATACATAAAGAGGGAAACTAAAAGGAAATTTAATACTATGATTAAGCTTTATTCTCTTTCAGGATAGATTTTCAACAGATATACTCTCTTTTAAAGCAATTTTAAAAATCCCTTTTCATTAAAACTGCTGTTTAAAAAAAAAAAAAAAACATAATCCTACAACATAGGGAAATAAATGTTTCTTATCTAAAGTTTTCACTACTTGGTAGATAATTTGAAGTTACAGAAGATAAAACATAAATATGCTGTATTTGTTTTGTTACTTTAAAATATGCATTTTGTCATCAACATGTTATAATGATCTTTATACTCTCATCTTTAAAGAGAAGCATTTAGGTGAAAATTCATGCATTGATCCTTCCCCTTTTAAAAAAGAGAAGTGAAAATTATTCAACACTATCATAAACAAAATGCCTTCTTACCTGTCGTAGCAGTTGATATCATCCAGCCAACAACCTTGCTTCACTATTTCAATGGAACCAGAAATATTCTTCCATGTAGCAAAACAATGCCGCCGTTTATCTTTGTCACCATAACAGGATTCAACACCAGTGCGATTGGTTCTATCTCTTTCCCAATTAGCATTATAGAAAATACACTCCTGAGTTTCTGATCTACCAAGTATAGCACCTATAAGATAATAAAACAACAACTTAATATAACTGTATTTGTTCTTACACTGTCTCCCAGCATACCAAATTTCAGATCTTCCTAAAATGTCAATAATTTACTGCCTTACTGTTATAATATTGGGTTTAGGTTTCCAGGTCCATCTTTGTATTTTAGGTTTAATAAACATAGTAGAAAGTGACCAAATAAATCACGTTTTCTCTGTAAAAGATCAGCTTTACTTAAGAATGTCCTTGATAAAAAGCAGTAACATTGTTAATTTTCTTAAATTTTGACCCTTGAGTCAAGACTTCTTCTCAATATTCTTTGTGACAAAGTGGTAACTAACAAAAGCACGTCTGCTGCACACTGCAGTACAATGTCTGCCTCCAGAAAAAGCCCTTGCATGACTGAGTTGTGAACTAAACCAACCATGGTTACTCAGACTTGAGTATCTGGCAAAAAAGTTCTCAAAATTAACCAAATTAAACCTGTTACTTCAAGAAAAACAACTGATAGCATGCACTGCCAATGATAAAATATGAGTTTCCAAGCAAAATTAAGAATTTTGGAAAAACTGTATCAACCACCACCATTAGCCTGACACCTTCCCAATATTTAAAGAATTTTCTGATGAGGTCATTAGTAATATTAACAAATATGACTTTTAAATACAGAATAATAAGATGTGCCAACATTTAAAAGGTCTATATAATTCAGAGAACCAATATTTTCCAGGTGAATTCTGTGTGACATTTGAAAAACACTCATTGGTTTAAAAAAAAAAATCCATTCAATGTTCAAGATAGCCAAATAGACTCTAGCATTACAGAGGACAAAAAGTTTATTAGTGGTTTCAGATTCCACACTGTACTAACTTTTAAGAAACCATCTCTTGCTTTATATGGAAAAGTGAGAGAACTGGAATACCCAAAATAATTCTGAAAAAGATGTACAAAGAGAACTCATACTACTTGATTTTGGGCAGTTTTTTTGGTCATGCCACACGGCTTGCGGGATCTTAGTTGCCCACCCAGGTATTGAACCTGGGCCATGGCAGTGAAAGAGCCTAGTCCCTAACCACTGGACCACCAGGGAGTTCCCTATACTAATTGCTTTTAAGTCTGACACTAAAACTTCAACAATCAAGACAATGCAGTCTTAGTAAAAAGACATGCACCTAGGGGACAGGACAGAGAATCCAGAAACAGACCCAGACATATACGGTCAACTGATACACAGCCAAGGTGCCAATGCAATGTACTTAGAGAAAATAGTCTTCCAACAACTGATGCTGGAACAACTAGACATCTATATACAGAACAAAGAACCTCAACTCATAACAACTTATAGATCATACCATATACAAAAATTAACTCTAAAAATATCATAGACCTAAAACCTTAAACTATTATTATATAACTTCTAAAAACAAGAAAAATCTTGTGACCCTAAATTATTAACATGAAAGATTTGTTAAAATACAAAAAATAGGAGCTACAAAAGCAAAAATTGGACTTCAAAAGCTGAACTTCATTAAAATTGAAACTTCTCTTTGAAAGCTAAGGAAAAAAACTCAGACTGGGAGAAAATAACTTCAAATTATATACCTAAAAAAGAACAGATATTCAGAAAATATAAAGATCTATCACAACTCAATAATAAGAAAACATATTACCTAATTTCTAAAAAATGGGCAAGAGATTCAGACAGACACCTTATCAAAGAAATATGAATGGGAAATACTACATAGAAAGATACTCAGTATCACTAACCAGGGAAATGCAAACTAAAACTAGATCTAATATTCATTAGAATAACTAATATAAAAATAAAAACATACAATCTCAAGTTTTGGGAAATATGTAGAGCAACTGCAACTTCCACACATTGGTAGTGGGGATGCAAAATGGCCCAGTAACTCAGGAAAAAGTTTTCTTACAGTGAAACATGCATCTACCATACTACACAGCAATCTCATGCGTAGGTATTTAAGAAACAAAAACATATATCCATGCAAAAATCTGTAATTTTTAGAGTGGCTTTATTCAGAATCACCAGAAACCACCCAATATCTAGCACTGATATATGTAAAAATAAACATCTGTACAAAAAAATAGTAAATGAACTGGTGACAGCTGCAGCTAAACGATAAACTGTAAGCACATCACGCTAAAACAGGATGGCCTGAAAAGGCTCCATGCTGTAGGGTCCCGTTTACCCACTATTTTGGAAAAGGCAGAGTACAGGTATGAAAATCAGATCAGAAGTTAAGAGTGAGGGGAGAGGGCTAATTACAAAAGGGTATAAGGAAACTTTTAGAGGTGATAGAAATATTCCACATTTTTATTGTGGTGATGGTTATATAATTCATGAGTTATTCAGACTGCACAGACTTGTGTATCTAAACAAAATATATTTTGTTCTCTGCAATATATACTTCAATCAACTTGACATTAGAAAACAAAACCATCAAAGAAATTACCACTTGTTGAGTTATGGTATACTATCAAAGAAAAATATCCACAATTATCTTAAAAAGCTATTAAAATACTCCCCCTTTTTCTAACTATATCTGTGTTTGGCCAGATTTCCTTCATGTCAAAACATCACAAGTTTTTGCATCACAACAAACTGAGTGGAAAAACAGATACAAGAATTCAGTTGTCATCTACTAAAACAATTATTAAAGAAATTTGTAAAAAACTTCTCTAGTTTTTTAGAAAATATTTTTCATAAAAATCTATTCTTTTGTTAACATATAATGGATTTATTATTGACACTTTTAAATAAATATTTTTTAATTTTCTGCCCTAATTTCTAATATGATGATATTTATAGATACAAACCACATAAAAATCATCTTGGGCTAAGAAAGAAGTTCTGAGACCACAAAGTTTCTAAAGTATTCCTTTTTAGAAACCTGTTGAAAAAAACAGCAAATTAAGTTTCCTCTTTTACTAAATAACCCAAAAGCAAACAAGCACTACCTGTATTATCTCGTAACAGAGACTGGCAAACTTTCTCTGGAAAGAGCCAGACAGTAAATATATTACGCTTTGCTGGCCTTACGGTTTCTTTTACAACTACTCAATTCTGCCAACGCAGCACAAAAGCATCCATTGGACAGTAAATGAATGAGCATTGCTACATTTCAATAAAACTTTACTAATGGACACTGAAGACTAAATTTCATGTAATTTTTACATCACAAAATATTCTTTTTAAAAAAAAAAATTCCCCCACCATTTAAAAATTTAAATATCATTCTGAGTTCACAGGCTGGATCTGGCCTACAGGCTCTGTGATCAGCTATCTCTTGAAACAACATCCTAATTTCTAGATAACTGGACTTTTCTTCTGCTTGTTTTGTTTCGCTGGGGGCGGGGGGTCTTCTATGAACTACCACTTGTATAACTCACATTAAAAACCACTATTAATTATTTTTAATTTCCAAAAGAAGACTCCACAGAGGTACAGAACATTTAAAGTAAACAAAACTAACCGCCAAAAAAGTACAGTGCCTAGAACAACAACAAAAAAATACAATAGGTTTCATCTTTGGTGTCAATTCCAATCAGTTAAGAGTGGCTGTCAGAAGCAATGTACTGAGAAAGACGCTGAGGTAAAGCGCCTTGGAATTAGCATAGAAGGAGCGGGGGAAAATACCAGTTTCATTTCTTTGCCACCTCTGGTCTAGAAAAAAGATAAACAAATGATTACTTTTTGTTTATTTCTTTTAAAACTTCTCAATATTTAATGATAAGTTAAGATTTCAGAATGACTTTCTAGACCTAGACTATCATTTGATATTACTCACAGATAGAAAATTGCTTATGGAAAAAACTGACAATTTTGCCAACCCCCTCCCATATCTTCAAGTTGATTCAGTAATCAGTCTTTATCCCATCATATCTCTTACTGACCACTAAATACAATAACATAATTGTAAAAATAAAGCAAGTTACATGTATTGTTATGTTCTTACGCTCACCTAGTGACTTTAAAGGTGCACTTCTAAAAAGGATGGTAAAAGTTACCTATATTTTCTAGTTTTTAATAGCATTTCACAATTTAAGGTTTTCTTAAACTGCTAATTTCTACTATAGGTTTATTCTAACAAAGTAATTACAAATAGTTAATACAATTTTCAAAAGAAATAAATGGACATAAAAGGTCTATTTGCAGAGTTTATTATAATGGTTCTTAACCTATGATGTGCATCAGAATCCCCCATGTGTTTTCTCAAACTCATCTTTGAGTACCATTTTCTATGCCCCAGGAATGAGTAGCTGAAAAGTACATGAGGTCAGCAGCGGGGTATATAGATATATAGACACTATGTGTATGTTTTCTTTGCTTCTTTTGGCAAAGACTCACTGGTGATCTAATGTTCCTTCCCAGTTAAGTATTGGCTTAGAAGACTGTGAACTGAACTTGGAATTTAGTTTACACACTATGACCTTGAACAAGTTACCAAACCTTGCACTGCTTTGGTTCTACATTTGATTCAATCTCCCTAACAATTCCAAAATTACTATGGATAATTCTGTAGTTTCATAAATCATACTCAGGCAAGTTATAGCAAATCAGTAAGTCTATCACAGAATCAAGTATTGGAATTATTTTTCATAAATTATTTCAGATAATAATTCTATTTCCAACCTACTGCTTATACATAATGATTGATACTGAGAATTTCATTTTTTCCTACCATTTAAAAAAAGAAAAAAGGCAATACACAGGACCTAAAATTTGTCAAAACAGCCCTGTAAAAGTCATACTCAAATCTAAGACACTCCTCCAATGAGGAAAAAGTAAATTTTATCTGAGAACAACAGGGGTTCTAGTTTTTAAAAGCATGGAGTATTAAAATAATACACCAGCATTAATTTTACACAATCTCTTTCAGAACCAGATGAAGAGGGACTACTTCACAACTAGTTTTATGAAGCACGTATTACCTTGATAAAAAAATCAGTCAAAGACAGAACAGAAAAGGGCAAACAGGGTATACAGACCAATATACCACTAGGACAGCAGCACCAACTCAATGGCGATGAGTTTGCACAAACTCCAGGAGATACTGAAGGACAGGGAAGCCTGGCCTGCTGCAGTCCATGGGGTCACAAAGAGTTGGACACGACTTAGTGACTGAACAACAACAACAAATGAGATGAAAAAGTTCTCAACAAAATTTTAGCAAACAAAAATCCAAAAAATATATTTTAAGTAATGTACCACAACCAAGTAGGATCTATTCCAGGCATGAAGGCTAATTTGATATTCAAAAGTCAATAAATGCACTCAGCCAAGCAAACAGACAAAAAGAGAAAAATCATATGGTCTATTGATAAGTCTAACAAGAATAGAGAGAAACTTCCGCAAACTGAGAAAGAGCACCTACCAAAAAACTTACAGCTAACATCATACTGTATGGTGAAAGACTGAATGCTTTCCCTCTAACATCAAAAAGAAGGCACTGATGTCTACTCCTACCACTTTTATTTAACATAGTATTGAAAGTTTTAGCTATTGTAATAAGGCAAGAAAAAAAAATTAAAGACATACCAATTGGAAAAGGAAATATAAAACTGTTTCTATTAGCAGATAAAATGATTGTCTATTCAGAAAATTCTAAGGAATCTTCAAACAACAACAACAAAATGCTAGAATTAGTGAGTTCAGTAAGGTCACAGAAAACAAATCAACACACAAAAATCAATTATGTTTCTTTACACTGACAATGAACAAGCAGAACTGAAATTAAAAATTAAAAGTATTAGTTACTATTGCTCCTAAGAAAATAAAATACTTACATATAATTTAATAAAGAATATATAGGATTTGTATGATGAAAATTATAAAATACTGATGAAAGAAATCAAAGACGACCTAATCACTTGGAGAAACACACTGTGTTCATGGATTGAAGAGTCCACAAAACCAAGATTTCAAGTCTTCTTAAACTGATATATTCATATTATATACATATATATTCATATACACACACACACATATATATAAAATATACAATTCATATTAAAATCTCAGCAAATTTCTCTGTAGACAAGAAAAGACCTTTTTCTAAAATCTGCTGAAAAATAATAATAAAGAGAGAAATCATTCTTCCTGATGTTAAGGCTTACCACATAGCTGCAGTAAATATGACAGTGTGGTACTGGTGGAGAGATAAACACAAAAATCAATGGAACAGAAGGAGAACCCAGGAACAGACCCAAACAAACATGCCTGATTAATTTTAACAAATGAACAAAAGAATTTCAG
Organism: Cervus canadensis; assembly: GCF_019320065.1. NCBI lineage: Eukaryota > Metazoa > Chordata > Mammalia > Artiodactyla > Cervidae > Cervus > Cervus canadensis. The sequence continues at coordinate 28,905,510 of NC_057400.1, read as the reverse complement.
TGGAGGAGAGACAGCCTTTTCAGCAAATGGTGCTGGAGGAATGGATATAGTTCAAGCAAATATTTCTTTAATGCCCTACCCTTTGCAACCTATCATCATCCTAATCATTTCTGAAAGCCCAGCTCTTGCAAAAAGTTTCCCAGGCTAAATCTCACATGTGACAATTTTCAAGTTTTATCATCAGGACTCCTGCTTCCCTCCCACAAAATGCACACTACTTGCCATCTAACATAAAATATTTTAGTTCATATTTATTCACTGTTTCAGATAGTTGTTTATATATGCCTTTTCATACATTAAAATGTCATTCAGTCTAAGACTATCTTACTTGCCCTCCAAACATTTGTTGCTGTTCAGTTACTAAGTTGTGTTCAACTCTTTGCAACCCCCTGGTGGCACCACATGAGGTTCCTATGTCCTCCACTCTCTCCTAGAATTTGTTCAAATGCATGTCCATCAAGTTGGTGATGTTATCTAACCATCTCATCCTCTGCTGCCCACACCCCACCACCCCCGTCTCTTTTGCCTTCAATCTTTCCCAGCATCAGGGTTTTTTCCAGTGAGTTGGTTCTTTGCATCAGGGGCCAAAGTATTGGAGTTTCAGCATTAGTCCTTCCAATGGATATTCAGGCTTGATTTCCGTTAGGACTGACTCATTTGATCTCCATGCAGCCCAAGGGATTCTCAAGAGCCTCTCCAGCACCACAATTCAAAAGGATCAATTCTTCAGCTCTCAGCTTTCTTTATGGTCCAACTCTCATAAATCTATACATGACTACTGGAAAAACCATAACTTTGACTAGACTGACCATTGTTGACAAAGCAAGGTCTCTGCCTTTTTAATACACTGTCTAGGTTTATCATAGCTTTCCTTCCAAGGAGCAAGCATCTTTTAATTTCATGGCTACAGTCCCCATCCACAGTGATTTGGCAGCCCAAGAAAATAAAATCTGTCACTGCATCCACTTTTTCCCTTTCTATTTACCATGAAGTGATGGGACCTGATGCCACGGTCTTAGTTTTTTAATGTTGACTCTCAAGCCAGCTTTTTCACTCTCCTTTTTAACTCTCATCAAGAGGCTCTTTAGTTCCTCTTCACTCTTTGCCATTAGAGTGGAATCATCTTTATATCTGAGGTTGTTGATATTTCTCCTGGCAGTATTGACTCCAGCTTGTGCTTCATCCAGCCCAGCATGTTTCATGATGCACTCTGCATAGAAGTTAAATAAGCAGGTTGACAATATACAGCCTTGGTGTATATTCCATTCCTGATTTTGAACCAGTCCATTGTTCCATGTCTGGCTCTACCTGGTGCTTCCTGACCCACATACAGGTTTCTCAGGAGACAAGTGAGGTAATTGGTATTCCCATCTCATTAAGAATTTTCCACAGTTTGTTGTGATCCACACAATCAAAGGTTTTAGCACAGTCAATGAAGCAGAAGCAGCTGTTTTTCTGGAATTCCCTTGCTTTCTCCATGATCCAACGATTGTTGGCAATTTGATCTCCAGTTCCTCTGCCTCTTCAAAACCCAGTTTGTATATTTGGAAACTCTCGGTGCACATACTGCTGAAGCCAAGCTTAAAGGATTTTGAGCATTACCTTGTTAGCATGTGAAATCAACACAACTGTATGGTAGTCTGAACATTCTTTGCCACTGCCCTTCTTTGGGACTGGAATAAAAACTGACCTTTTCTGGTCCTGTGGCCACTGCTGGGTTCTCCAAATGTGCTGACATATTGAGTGCAGCACTTTAAGGGCATCATCTTTGAGGATTTATAAATAGCTGGGCTGGAATTTTGTCACTTCCACTAGCTTTGTTCATAGCAATGCTTCCTAAGGACCATTTGACTTCACACTCCAGGATGTCCGGCTATAGGTGAGTGATCACACCATCATGGTTATCTGGGTCATTAAGACCTTTCTTGTATAGTTCTGTGAATTCTTGCCACTTCGTCTTAATCTCTTCTGCTTGTTAGATCCTTACCATTTCTGTCATTTATTGTGCCCATCCTTGCATGAAATGTTCCCTTGATATCTCTAATTTTCTTGAAGATATCTCTGCTGCTGCTGCTAAGTCGCTTCAGTCGTATCCGACTCTGTGCGACCTCATAGACGGCAGCCCACCAGGCTCTGCCGTCCCTGGGATTCTCCAGGCAAGAACACTAGAGTGGGTTGCCATTTCCTTCCCCAGAAGTTATCTCTAGTCTTTCTCATTCTATTGTTGTCCTCTATTTCTTTGCATTGTTCATTTAAGAAGGCCTTCTTATCTTTCCTTGCTATTCTCTGGAACCCTGAATTCAGTTGGGTGTATCTTTCCCTTTCTCCCTCACCTTGTTTTTCTTCTTTCCTCAGCTTTCCTTCAAAGAGAAACAGTACTTAATGAAAGATTAAAATGTAAAAATGTGATATAACAACTGAATTTTAAAAACTCACCAAGTACTACTGCACCCCCAACTCCTCTGAAACAAGTAGATGGAATTAAAGACTCTTTTACAATTACAATCTGTTTTCTCATCTGACTAAGATGAATGCTTCTTTTTCAATTTTTTGGCCACACCTTGTGGTATGCAGCATACCTGATCAGGGATCAAACTCATGATCCCTGTCATGGAAGTATGTTGTCTTAGCCACTGGACTTCCTGGGAAGTCCCGAGATGATGATGATAAGGCAACCAGCCTTATCCTATCATAATTTTCCTATATGCACCCAACAATAAATGTAAAGAAAAGAACTATTTTGACAACTTACATTTCTGAGGCTCACTTCTGGAAAACTAGTTTGATACTGTCTGAAACTATCAACAAGTAATTGAGAACAGAATATCAATAGGCATGCTACTGAATGTCTTCCTTAAGCTTGTGCCTCCCAAAGGCAATTTAGTTCGCCAGGAAGGATTAACAAAGTTTAAAAATTAATAAATACAACATAAAAGCAATTCTTGTTTCTGCTTCACATGACACTGCTTCCTATCACTCTAGGGGTAGAACACATGTCCAAAGAGAATTGTCTATGGAATTATGCTTTTAACCCAAAACACTATATAGTACAAATCAAGAAACAGAGTTGTTAAAAAGCATTATGCAGAAGAATCATTTTAAGCAAATAACTGGGAAATTCTAGTATAGCATCATCCCTCATGGTACCAAGAAAATCTTATATAGATTATAAGATTATTATATATATAATCTTACATAGACAAATGTATACAGCATTTTATTAGTTCAACATGTATTTTTTAACAGTTTCTCACTATGTTAAATAGTCATCCAACAATCCAGAAACTTGCAAGTTACCTACCATAAACAAATACCATACAACCCTCAATATGATGGATGTCTTACCTTTTACCAGTGAGAGGATATTTTTAAAATCTTTTGACCAATTTGAAATATATAAGCCTTTGCATATCTGTATGAAAAGCCCAATATATATTTTAACTCATTAATTTACTTTTATCAATGTTTTAAAATCATGAAGCACAAAAATTTTAAAAACTTTGTTCAAATTTCACATATATCTTTCAACAAATGTCATCTCATTATCTTCTGCCTGAGTCATTTAAAAGTATCAAAACTTGAATTACTTTCATTTCCATTTAAGTTGAGAAGCAATACTTTTTGAAGTCATACAGAATATTGTCACTGGAAATACTTTTCCAACCCACAAACTTCCATTCACATAATGCTAACATAGTGTTTTTTCCCCATTGTTTTATAGTATATATTATGATGTTCATAAATTACTTACAACACTGCTCTTTAAGGTGAGACCTTTAAAGACTTTTTAAAAAACCTTTGTGAATTCTTTAAAATGAATTATGACAGTAAATCAACCCTCCTCAAGAATAATTTGTCTAAATTCTTTATTCCCCTTTACCTCAGGAAATTTCCATAAACATTCAGAACTAGTACTTACTGACATCATCTCAAGACTATCTTCTACAAAACATTATACTTCTATTCAGAATATAAATACTGACAACCTCAAAATATTAAAAAAAAAAAAACCTTGCAAAGTCTCAAATATAAAATGACTTTTTTCTGACAACAATCTTTGTAGAAAACTTTGCTTTTATATTGAACATATTCAGATAAAATGATCATATGCTTGTACTGTAAATTAAAAAAATCAAGATAAGGGCTGTCGATAAATGGAATAGTAATTTGCAGATGATAACCTGGACCTTCACTAGACTAAGAGCTTCCAGAACAAGCTCTGTTATCACCAATACCTAGCACAGTGAGTGAGAGTTGCTTAGTCATGTCCGACTCTTTGTGACCCCATGGACTATCAAGTCCATGGAATTCTCCAGGCCAGAATACTGGAGTGGGTAGCCTTTCCCTTCTCCAGGGTAGCACAGTACAGGAACTCAATAAACACGCACTAAATCAATCAATTCACAAGGAAATGAAAAAAGAATGTTTTATGGAGGAAACAGGACTAAAGCAGGACTATTAAGGCAAGCGACAGAACTGAAATAAACAGACAGAGAAGATCATGACCAAATAAGCAGGGCTGTGATTAATCAGTGTTTGACAAGCTTTCTTTCACTAAACATGAACCTTCCATATTCTTTAGTATTGGGTATAATCAAGTCAGGTTTGCAAGACATTACAAGTTAAGAATGGAAGTGGTATTTTTAAGATTAACCTGAATATCGGTAAACTGTTAGAATGGCAACAGTCTGGAAACTCAATAAAACTGAAAAGTCTGTAATATCCATGCTTACTGATGACCATAGATATCAAAACGACTGACAAATTAGATCAAGTTTTTGCTTTCCATAGTCTCTTATTTGGTCTAAGTATAAATAAGATATAAGTGATCTGAGTTAAGTATTTGGCAGTATAAATGTTTATCTTACACTATCTGACAAAATAAAGCCTTATTTCATTTATATTTACCCTATGATTCTCTTTGTTGCTAACTCTCCTCCTGGTATTTAGTATTATCTTACTGTCATGAAAAATATGCATTATCTGGGATAAGCAAGATACCTTCAAAGACAATGCACAACAGAAAAGTAATTTTGCTTATAGCCACTAAATGGGTGGGCCATCTATAAATGCCCAGATCTCAAGATTAAAACAGTTCTGTGCAGTTCTCTGGCGCTCATTCAAAACGTGAATTACATCAAAACAGGTACAAGTAGATATAAGTATTACACAGACTGCACAAAACAGATTTCTGATATTTGATGTTCATTTTGGGGGGAACAGGGGGATCACGGTGCTATAGATAGAGGCCAACACTCCCATCAGAATAAAAGGACTATTTTTTAAATTTCCCTGGTGGTGGTTAAAACTCTGCCTGCCAATGCACGGGATTGTTAGATTGGTTGGATTCCTGGTCTGGGCAGATCCCATATGCCACAGAGCAAATAAGCCCATGCGCCACAACTACTGAGCCTGCGCTCCAGAGACCAGGAACCACAGCTGCTGGGCCCAATTGCTGCAACCACTGAGGCCTGGGCGCCCTGAGCCCGGCCCCTGCAGCAAGGGAAGTCACTGCAGTGAGAAGCCTGCGCGCCACAACCAACAGCAGCCCCAGTGCACCACCACTGGAGAAAGCCTGAGCGGAGCAACAAAGACCCAGTGCAGCCAAAAGTAAGTCAATAAAAATTTAAAATAAAAGTCAACTTAAAAAAATTAATAAAAATAAAATTGCACAGAAGCCAAAACTGGTTATAAATTTAGAACAGAGATAAAAGGTAAATTCTCAAAATCCAAACAGATATCCTTAGATTAAAGAAAAACAAACACATACATAAACAACGGGCTTCCCTGGTGGCTCAGTTGGTAAAGAATCCGCCTGCAATGGGGGAGACCTGGGTTCAATCCACGGGTTGGGCAGATGCCCTGGAGGGCGTGGCAACTCACTTGTACTCTTGCCTGGAGAATCCCCACGGGCGGAGGAGCCTGGCGAGCTTTAGCCACAGGGTCACCAAGAGTCGGACATGGCTGAGAGAGTAAGCAGAGCGTTCTATTAAAACAACCTACAAACCTCAATTATTCTGAAAAGACACCAGGGATATTAAGGGGTTTTGGTGCTTTACTTATTTGGGAAGATGCAGGCTTTCTTTTTAGTAAATCATCAAACACTGATATAAAAATGGATCACTTCGGCGGCTATGAAAATAATGTGAAATATTGCCCTTGAGGAATCAATAGTATTAAGAGAAACTTAACCAAAAGAAAAAAAAAAATCATCAGAAAAGTTTTCATCAAGTAACATCTGGCAACTTAAAACCAGTAACTGAAGAAAATTAGCAATTGTTATTAGAAGTTTAAATAGCAATACACTTCTATTAATGGAAAAGAATGCAAACTAAAAACACACTATGATATTAAATAACAGATATATCACTTAACTAGCCTTATCTCAAAAATCACCAACAGCCTTCATATTTACAGATAAGATTCTAAGTACTAAAAAAGAAAAATGTAAAATTCTTATTTATTACTTCTCTGTTATGTAACTTCTTTCCCACTAAAACTCATATTAAATTTGTTTTTATGCATCTATAAACACATCAAAGGTCTTCTGGTATCCTTTCTTTTCTATATCAATAAACATCACAGAGGACAAATTACCTTCCCTATTTGGCTGCCATGGACTGTTTTTAAGTATTAGGAAAAAAAGTAAAGTCCAAAATGCCCCAAAAGACTTCTGATAAACAAGTCAGAAATATGAGGAAGCAGAATAAACTTTCAAATAAAATTTCTGCAAGACAACACAACATGTTAGGCCCTGTCAATCTAATTTTTTATTTTTTAAACTAAGCACCTTCCTACCACCAATCACTTCCAAAGGATAACACAAACATTTTATGGCAATCTTCCCAGAATTTTTTTTTTTTTTTTGCCTTGCCTGTTATACTCTGTACTTAGTACTATCAGTCTGACAAAAAGTGTAAGATTCTGCTCATCTAGCTTAAGTAATATAAACTGAAAACACAAACAACATGGAATAAAATAAAAATATAAACATTGAACACTGTGAAACCAGACAGAGTGTGCATACATGTGTGTGAAAAGGAGAATAAAAGTAGAAGTCAACATTTAATCATTGGTTATCTAAGGACTCCAAAATCACTGCAGACGGTGACTGCAGCCATGAAATTAAAAGACGCTTGCTCCTTGGAAGAAAAGTTATGACCAACCTAGACAGCATATTAAAAAGCAGAGACATTACTTTGCCAACAAAGGTCCGTCTAGTCAAAGCTATGGTTTTTCCAGTAGTCATGTATGGATGTGAGAGTTGGACTATGAAGAAAGCTGAGCGCCGAAGAATTGATGCTTTTGAACTGGTGTTGAAGAAGACTCTTGAGAGTCCCTTGAACTGCAAGGAGATCCAACCAGTCCATCCTAAAGGAAATCAGTCCTGAATATTCATTGGAAGAACTGATGCTGAAGCTGAAACTCCAATACTTTGACCACCTGATGCAAAGAACTGACTCATTAGAAAAGACCCTGATGCTGGGAAAGATTGAAGGTGGGAGGAGAAGGGGATGACAGAGGATGAGATGGTTGGATGGCAACACTGATTCGATGGATATGAGTTTTAATAAGATCCAGGAGTTGGTGATGGACAGGGAAGCCTAGCATGTTGCAGTCCATGGAATGCAAAGTTGGACACAACTGAGTGACTGAACTGAACTGAGCGCATATAAGGAAGGTTTTTCCAGTAGTCATGTATGGATGTGAGAGTTGGACTATAAAGAAAGCTGAGCGCCAAAGAATTGATGCTTTTGAACTCTGGTGATGGAGAAAACTCTTGAGAGTCCCTTGGACAGCAAGGAGGTCAAAACAATCAATCCTAAAAGAAATCAGTCCTGAATATTCATTGGAAGGACTGATGCTGAGGCTGAAACTCCAACACTTTGGCCACCTGATGCAAAGAACTGACTCAATGTGAAAGACTTTGATGCTGGGAAAGACTGAAGGCAGGAGGAGAAGGGGACAACAGAGGATGAGAGAGTTGGATGGCACCACCAACTCGATGGACATGAGTTTGAACAAGCTCAAGGAGTTGGTGATGAACAGAGAAGCCTGGTGTGCTGCAAAGAGTTGGGATCAAAAAGAGTCAGACACGACTGAGCGACTGAACTGAAATTGAGTGCATATAAGTTATGTTTACACTATACTGTAGACTATTAACTGCACAAGAAGACATGACACAGAGACATGCTGTGAGCAAATGTTGTTGGGAAAATGGTGCTGATAAACTTATTTAAAACCAGGGTTTCCACAAACTTTCAATCTGATCGGTTCAGTTCAGTTGCTCAGTCATGTTCGACTGTTTGGAACCCCATGGACTGCTGCAAACAGGTCTCCCTGTCCATCACCAATTCCTGGAGCTTGTTCAAACTCATGTCCATTGAGTCAGTGATGCCATCCAACCACCTCATCCTCTGTCATCCCCTTTTCCTCCCACCTTCAGTCTTTCCCAGCATCAGGGTCTTTTCCAATGAGTCAGTTCTTCACATCAGGTGATCAAAGTATTGGAGTTTCAGCTTCAGCATCAGTCCTTCCAATGAATATTCAGGACTGATATCCTTTAGGATGGACTGGCTGGATCTCCACGCAGTCCAAGCGACTCTCCAGAGTCTTCTCCAACACCACAGTTCAAAAGCATCAATTCTTCAGCTCTCAGCTCTCTTTATAGTCCAACTCTCACATCCATACACGACTACTGGAAAAACCACACCTTTGACTAGACAGACCTTTCAATCTGTAAAATATGCTCTATCCACACAGTGTGATAAAGCCTGTATAACCAGTCAGTAGTTAAGAAATTTAGTTATCAAAGAGTAAAAAACAAGCATGATAAATGGAGCACTAACAGTTTTCATCAAGTATCAAAGAAATAGTAGAACACAGACATTCTAGACTAGCCTTCTTGTGAAAGCTTTCATATAAACTCCTAGAAAGCGTATCACTCACAATTAATCTACAAATTTTATCACCTTCACTAATATAACTTTCATCTGAAATGTAATGTTTACATTGAAAACAAGGTATGTCTACTTCAACAATACTCAATACCTGGTAAGATTTCCTATCTATATGAATGACTTTTTACAGTTTGGGGACTGCAGGATCCTAGTTCCCTGACCAGGGATCAAATCCCCACCCCTACAGGGGAAGCCCCAAGTTTTAGCCACTAGACCACCAGGGAAGTTCCCTATATGAATGATATAACTATTTTCTAATAAGCCACCACCTATAACCCATTAACAAAACTAGAAAAACACCTCTTTACTTAACCTAATAGTAAAAGTAACTTTTTACGTTCAGGAGTATAACAGACAATCCTGGAAATGTAGAACTTAAGAATAGTAAATAAAGTTAAAACTAGTGGAAGGGGGTTAATCTGCTGATACATCCTTGCTTATGTCCTAAAAAGTTTAGTAAGTTTAAAAGTCCTGTTAGCCCATCCTGAATGCCATTCCACCATTTTTTCCAACATCCTCCCACCCAGAAATGTTTATATCCATCATTTTCGTAAGGCCAAAAGATCCAAAGAACCCTAACAACTATTGGGGCTGTTCCTAGTCTTTTATTTGTGAACCATTTAAACATGAGGTTAAAAAAAAATTCTTACTAGTAAGTCACTGTAAGATACCAAAAATAAGATTCAAAAAAAGTTCAAATATAGGGCACTTTTCTCCAAGTTAAAAGCTACCTTCCCTGTGCCAGAAACTAACTAAGGCCACAGCTGGCCAATGTGTAGCTTTAGGGACACCCGAGAAGTGGAAATTTGGGTTCAGACAGGTATAGCAGAAAGCAAAGAAATTCAGAGACACGAAAGCTTTAGTAGTAACACTACTGCTGGTGCCCTTTTGCATACTCAGCAATGTATCTGAGCACTGAGGAGATGGAGAAAGGGCAGGGGCAACGAGAAAGAAAAGGATGGAGACAAAAAGCAGTTAGGAGGACATGGGGGACAACTGCATCCATCTGAGCTGCTCTTGGCTAAGCAGCTGGCTGGCTGGCGACTCAGGGGTCAACAATTCTAATCCAAGGCCTCCACTAAATCTGAAAACCAATTCCTGGTGGAATTTACACACCCTCTTCCTGTTTAGCACTTATACCCACCTGCCCTGATTTTCAATGAAGAACAATTTTGCTTTTTAAACACAAACCAAGAGCAGGGAGTTCCTTTCTGAGCCCAACAGGAACTTAAATATTCAGTAGGTATTAAAAGTTTCCTAAGTCTGATGAAGAGAATGGAAGTGATAGGCTGATGAAAATTATGCCCTGTGTGCTACACAGTCTAAAACCCATCTTTAATACTAGCATTTTTCAAATATAAAGTAGCACTTACAGCATATATCTAATGCTTGAGAAAAGGTTTGGGAGTAAATACCTAGGAGAAAAGAAGCAGCACTGGTGTAAGTAAAGAATATGGGTTTTATCAAATCAAGTTTTAATTTTTTTATTAGTCTGATATTTAGGAATTTTAAATTTGTAATAAGCTATTTCATTCATTATACCATACAGAAAAGAGGGAAACTAAGAAGCCAGGAAGGGAGACAAAAATTGAGATATATTACAAGAAAAACAGAAGTAAAAGTGAATGAGCAGACTGTTCAAGAAACAGGAAAAGACCGAAAACTGAGGATGGTTCATGGGAATAAAGGCATTTAATCCGTTCCAAGAAGTGAATGCTGGTGTTGCAGATCTTGCTTGCAGGAGCCTAGTACTAGGCATACAATAAAGCTCAATAGCTTTTCTTAACAGAAGTAATGGACACTGCCTATCTTATTTTCTGCTTCTCTGTTTATTTTGCCACACAATCTAAAATTTCCACTAATTGATGATAACATTTTTTAATCTCTGAAACTAACTTTAAAAGGAAGGCTAAGAAATACAGACTCATTCAAGATCCAGCCATGTCCTATGATTTCCTGTCTTATAAAAATGTTTTCTGTGTTATTAAACAGCTTTAACCGGCAGGTGGTAAGTTTGTCCCTTTATCTGTGTTAACACTATCTTGAGTTCTATGGAAAAAACGTACACAAACACATGTGGAGTTCTGATGTGCAACATTTTTATGTTCACTTTCAAGCTGGAAACATACTATTCCTAATTTATGTTGTGCAGCCAGTGCCTAGAATTTATGCCTCTGGGGGCGACAGGAAACAGAGCCATGTTTCTCAAAGTATGAGCCATATACAACCTAAATCTAGTGTCTTGTACAACCAAGACATTGATTTCTGGCCCCAGTCCAAACCAACTAAATCAATTTAAATTCTCTAAAAGTGTGTTGTCTGGTCAACACACTGTATGTTTAAAAATCATTTAATAAATATTTCTACATATTAAATTATGTGTAGGAATTAGGGGACACCAAAATAAGCATGTTTTAAAAGCATGAAACACTATAACCGACACAACATATATACCTATTAACAGTCTGCCCTCTCTAGAAATGGAAAAAATGGGGGGTTATATTTTATCCCCAGAAAATACCCTAGCGGTGGGAGTGGGTTTCTTTGTTGAGAGCAGAGGGTTTAACTGATGGAATAGAGAATGGAAGAGTACAGATAATCTCTAAATAGGACAATCCAAACAATTAAATCACAAAGATTGTTTTTAAAAAACTATTCCAATATTTGTAATTTGTAATACTAGGAATTATTATTCCTACTATTAAACACTTTAATTTGTAAATTTAAAAATCTAGAACAGACATTAGTCTTCAAGTTATATATTCACTAGTTTGATTGGCTATAATCCTACTGGACCTCCAGGCAACTAATAAAAGCAAAAAATCAAACAGAAATCAGGGAAATAAAAATAAACTCATTTTTTTGATAAGAACTTGATATCAAATACTTAGTAAGTACTGCGACTCACCTAATACAGAAATCATTGTAGATTTATAGCTAAGAGTCACTGCAAATAGACATACAAACACATACACAAATATGTATTATAAATTACAATACCCTTATGTAACATGTACTATATATGACTCCATTAATTAGTTGCTCAGTCATGTCTGACCTTTTGCAACCCCACGGACTACAGCCCGCAATGCTCCTCTGTCCATGGAATTCTCCAGGCAAGAATACTGGAGTGAATAGCCATTCCCTTCTCTAGGGGATCTTCCCCACCCAGGGATTGAACCTGGGTCTCTTGCACTGCAGGCAGATTCTTTACCATCTGAGCCACCAGGGAAGCCGATAAGACACCACAGGAGTCTAAAATTTAATTATCTTTTCATTTAAAGTTATTTTTACAAACTGAAAGATATCATATTGTTTCTCACAACAATCCTACAGGGTAAACAGGAATAGATATCATTATTCCTATCCACTCCTACTCTAGGCTTATAATACAATGAACAGATTCATACTTGAACAGAAAAAGATCTCCGAATCATTCTTTCTGGTGGTTCTCAAACTAGATGTTGTGTAGATCAGCTATACCTGAGTACCAAAAAAAATTTCCTTGACTCTACTCTCAGAGACTGACTCAATGGGTCTAAAGTGGAGATCAAGAATTTGCAATTTTATCCAGTACTCAAGGTGATTCTAATGCTGGGAGGTCCTCAAACCAGAGCTGGAGAAACACTAACTCAATTCCGACTGAGTTCCAGAAAGATAAACTAATTAGGTCACTGTGGTCAGTTTCTCTTCATTTAATAGGAATTATACTTAAAGAAATTTCTCATCAGCTATTAATAAAGAGTTTTCATCAAACTAAACTCTGAAAACTGCTTTAAGGGGTAATCACTTAGAAGATGTGGTGTAAGCACGTATTCTAAGAAAACATGGTATTAACTCTTTTTCTTCCCTCTGCATATTCTAAACTTAAGAGGAATAACAGGAAGATGTAACATGCTGGCCGAAGTCACTGAATACATAATCTTATTCAATCGATGTAATTCTATGAAGTAGATGCTATTTCTGCCCATTTTATAGATGAAGAAACTGCAACTTGGATGGTTTTAATTTACCAAGAAATACAAAGTTAAATGGTCAGGACAGGACCAAAATTAAAAGTATGAGCTCTTAACCTCACTTATATACTGTGGCCAATATCCCTATCACTAGGTCCTCTTATTCACTCCCTAAGCAATAAATTTTGATATGGTATTCTGCATAATCTTTCACTTGCTCTTAAATTACTAAAAACTTCACCCAGTGCCTATTTCATAAAAATCAATCATTTACCTCAGACCCTTTCCTTCTACTGTATGAGTGTAAATCATCCTCCTCTGCCTCCCTGTTACCCACACCATATCTCTGCAGTTTACCTGTTGATCTCAATGGTTTCTTTTTGGATGTCATTATGAGTTAACTACTGTACCGCTTTCCTCTAAACTAAATGACATGGCCTACCCTAAAAAGCCCTTGGCTGGGAAAGGTTTTTTCTTTAAAATGATAATCAATTATTTTGTTCTTCTTATCGAATACTAGCCATTGTCAAGTCCTGCCATTTCCTACTTTTATCTTTAGAATCAAGGCTGTTTTCACCTTCCAGCTGGTTTCCCACCATCTACCAAATTTCTATTTCACTCTAACTTCTAAATGTGACTCCCCCCTGAAATTAAATACAATTTCATACAAAATTACCTACACCAGGTCTATCTTAGAGATTCATGTTTGCTTCTCTTATGCCTCCCCCAATTTCTGGACATCACCATAATTTCACCAAATACTCTATACCTGAGCTATCTAATATAGCAACCACAACCATGTGTAGTTACCCAGCACTAGGAAAGATCACTAATCTGAATTAAGATATGCCATGAATATAAAACATACACTGGATTTCAAAGGCTTAGTACAAAAAAATTTTATAATTTTCTTATTGATTATATGTTGAAATAACATTTTAATATAATGCATTAAATAAAACATTAAAATTAATCTCTTTTTAACTTTATTTTAATGTGGCTACTAGAAAATCTAAAATTATATTTTGTGGTTCACAGTTATGGCTTGCATTATATTTCTTTTGCAGCATGCCAGACATTCTACCATCCTGAGCTTGATTGGCCCAATGCCCTCATTATAACACATGCCATATGCTATCTTCTTAGAACATACCCACTCTATCTGTTCAATCATTTCCTAAAAACTATAACATTTAGTTTATTTTATTAAAAAAAATTCAAAACAATGTTTTATCACAAATAATATACATGTACATTTTAAGGAACACCATCTGGAAATGAAGCTACCATGATTGTCTCCAAAGTAGGAACTACAAGTTAGGTATCAAGTAAATGAGCATTCAAAGGCACATAAACCACTCTGCCTATCCTAAAAATAGTCCCCTCCTATACCTGAAAATTGTTCTTGGGGATTTTTTTCATTGCTTTCTCTCTTTTGTACTTAAAAGGTGCTCCCAAGAAGTAAGGCAATGGCTATCTCTGATAAAGGAAAAGGAAAAGCCTAGAAACCACAGAAAGACGACAATAACATATCACTAAAGTATCTGTATGTAAAGTCAGATGAGTAACATTTTGTGAGTTAGAAGATACATTATTAAGGAAGAAAATATGCAAAAGAAAGGATGCATTTAACAAGAATCTGTCACAAATCCTGCTCAATCAGATAACGTGGAGATAGCAGTATGTGACTCAGACTACTACCATGAGCACCTGGCAGCACTCTGTCAAAGGAAGAAGTCACAGCAATACTTCTTTAATTGTATGAGCCAAGAGATGCCATCAACGACAACTTCTCTGAATTTGCAGAAATAGCAATATTAAACCAAAAAACATTAGATGAAAAACTGTGGCAGTCTGTTAATGTCAGACTGATAAAGAAACAAAAGAGAGGTTTCTCTTGAGGAATATCCTGAAAATATAATAGGACAGAATGTAGACTACCAATGCTTTAAATCAACTACTTAACATAGCGTGGAATCCAACTTTCCATTAAGATGTAACAAGCTTTTTTACATCAAGTATATTTTACTTAACTGGGCTTTACATAATGTGTCCAATGTGGAGAAATAATACATGACTCTTTTCTGGCAGGTGCAGAACTGGTAGGCAGGACACATTTAAGAAGTTAGCTATCAATCATTTAAATCTTACTGGACAGAATACATACATAACAAGCCATGGCCTCTGTGTTTTCCACGCTAACTCAGAGGAGGAAATTGAAGGTATGTGATCAGGTTTGCTGCTACTGTTTGCATCACAGAGCAAGCGATCTTCACCAATAAGAGTCTCTAACATAGCAGCCATTCAACAAATTATTTCTCCCCAACAAACAAAGTCAAGTTACAAAAATGTAAATGGGAAGTTAACAAGAGAAGAGAACGAATAGAAAAATAAACAGGATGTCAACTTGAGGAAGAGCAAGAAGATGGCAATGTGAGCAGTGTTTTAAGATGATCCCAAAAAACAGGAGGCAAGTTTGCCTTTAAAATGAGATCTTAACAGATGGTTAAGTAGGGGACTTAGTCCTCAGAATATTTATAAAACAAGTTTTTCAATACATATCTGCTCAATTCCACTGATACCAAAAAGACAGTACAAGGCAGCTGTTCCACGCCTCTGCCTGCTAGGACTGACCTGCAGCAGACAGCACAGCTTTTTACCTTTTTCTTTCACAAAATATTGATATATCAGCTGTCAAATTTTATTTATAATTAAATATACTATATATAAATGCATAGGCACCCAGGTTAGATATTCTGCAAAATTTCCTAAGAGTGATAAAATACAAATTCTTTTTTGCATGTACCTTTTTTAAAATATTTTTATTGAAGGACAATTGCTTTACAGAATTTTGTTGTTTTCTGTCAAACCTCAACATGACTCAGTGATAGGTATACATACATCCCCTCCCTTTTGAACCTGCCTTCAATCTCCCGCCCCATCCCACCCCTCTAGGTTGACACAGAGCCCCTGTTTGAGTTTCCTGAGCCATACAGCAAATTCCTGTTGGCTATCTATTTTACATACAGTAATATAAGTTTCCATGTTACTCTTTTCATATATCTCACCCTGTCCTCCCCTCTCCCCGTGTCCGTTAAGTCTATCCTCTATGTCTATTTCTCCATTCAGTTCAGTTCAGTCACTTAGTCGTGTCCAACTCTCTGTGAACCCATGGACTGCAGCACACCAGGCCTCCCTGTCCATCACCAACTCTCAGAGTTTACCCAAACCCATGTCCATGAAGTCGGTGATGCCACCCAACCATCTCATCCTCTGTTGTCCCCTTCTCCTCCTGCCCTCAATCTTTCCCAGCATCAGGGTCTTTTCCAATGAGTCAGCTCTTCACATCAGGTGGCCAAAGTATTGGAGTTTTAGCTTCAACATCAGTCCTTCCAATGAACACCCAGGACTGATCTCCTTCAGGATGGACTGGCTGGATCTCCTTGCAGTCCAAGGGACTCTCAAGAGTCTTCTCCAACACCACAGTTCAAAAGCATCAATTCTTTGGCAGTCACCTTTCTTTATAGTCCAACTCTCACATCCATACATGACTACTGACAAACCATAGCCTTGACTAGATGGACCTTTGTTGACAAAGTAATGTCTCTGCTTTTTAATATGCTGTCTAGGTTGGTTTTCCCAGGAGTAAGCGTCTTTTAATTTCATGGCTGCAGTCACCATCTGCAGTGATTTTGGAGCCCAGAAAAATAAAGTCAGACACTATTTCCTCTGTTTCCCCATCTATTTGCCAGGAAGTTACGGGACTGGATGCCATGATCTTAGTTTTCTGAATGTTGAGCTTTAAGCCAACTTTTTCACTCTCCTCTCACACTTTCATCAAGAGGCTCTTTAGTTCTTTTTCACTTTCTGCCATAAGGGTGGTGTCACCTGCATATCTGAGGCTACTGATATTTCTCTGGCAATCTTGATTCCAGCTTGTGCTTCTTCCAGCCCAGCGTTTCTCATGATGTACTCTGCATGTAAGTTAAATAAGCAGGGTGACAATATACAGCCTCGACGTACTCTTTTTCCTATTTGGAACAAGTCTGTTGGTCCATGTCCAGGTCTAACTGTTGCTTCCTGACCTGCATGTAGGTTTCTCAAGTGGCAGGTCAGGTGGTCTGGTATTCCCATTTCTTTCAGAATTTTCTACAGTTTACTGTGATCCACACAGTCAAAGGCTTGGCATAGTCAATAAAGCAGAAGTAGATGTTTTTCTGGAACTCTCTTGCTTTTTCGATGATTGAGACAATGTTGGCAATTTGATCTCTGGTTCCTCTGCCTTTTCTAAATCCAGCTTGAACATCTGGAAGTTCACAGTTCACATATTGCTAAAGCCTGACTTGAAGAATTTTGAGTATTACTTTACTAGCGTGTGAGATGAGTGCAATTGTGCGGTAGTTTGAGCATTCTTTGGTATTGCCTTTCTTTGGGACTGGAATTAAAACTGACCTTTTCCAGTCCTGTGGCCACTGCTGAGTTTTCCAAATTTGCTGACATATTGAGTGCAGCACTTTCACAGCCACCCTGTAAATAAATTCTTCAGTACCATTTTTCTAGATTCCATATACATGTGTTAGAATACAATATTTATCTTTCTGTTTCTGACTCACTTCACTCTGTAGAATAGGTTCTAGGTTCATCCACCTCATCAGAACTGACTCAAATGCATTCCTTTTTATGGCCAAGTAATATTCCATTGTGTATATGTACCACAACTTCTTTATCCATTCATCTGTCGATGGACATCTAGGTTGATTCCATGTTCTAGCTATTGTAGATAGTGCTGCAATGAACAATAGTATACATGTGTCTTTTTCAATTTTGGTTTCCTCAGGGTAGGTATATGCCTAGGAGTGGGATTGCTGGGTTCTATGGTGGTTTTATTCCTAGCTTTTTAAGGAATCTCCATACCGTCTTCCACAGTGGCTGTATCAATTTACATTACCACCAACAGTGCAAGAGTGTTCCCTTTTCTCCACACCCTCTCCAGCCTTTATTGTTTGTAGACTTTTTGATGATAGCCATTCTGATGGGTGTGAGGTGATATCTCATTGCAGTTTTGATTTGCATTTCTCTAATAATGAGCAGTGCTGAGCATCATTTCCCGTGTGTGTTAGCCATCTGCATGTCTTCATCTGTTTAGGTCTTTTCCCCACTTTTCGATTGGGTTGTTTGTTTTTCTGGCATTGAGTTGTATGAGCTGCTTGTATATTTTGGAAATTAATCCTTTGTCAGTTGTTTCATTTGCTATTATTTTCTCCCATTCTGAGGGTTGTCTTTTCACCTTGCTTACAGTTTCCTTTGCTGTGCAAAAGCTTTTAAGTTTAATCAGGTCCCAGTTCTTTCAAAATTCTTTATTTAAATAAAACTCTGATTTGAAAAGCAGACCAAATTAAATTATTCCGTGATGTCCCTTCAGATACTTAGAACTTAGGCATTAAAATGCAAAGAGAGTGATTAGCAGAAGGTAAGAGTAGGAAAAAGCTAATTTAGCAATTTAGTAATGAGGTACTAGCTTGTTGGCATTTACTCAACAATGACCAAAAAGAAGGAGAAAATGTCTTAACAAATTCTTAGTATCATAAAAATTCACAAGTGTAAGAACTAGAATGTGCAACACTGCAGGAGAAACACCTCTCCATGTATGAGCTCTAGACACAGGAGGGGAGTTCCAAACGAGAGATGGATGGATACCCATATCTAAGTGCTCAGAGTATGCAAAGTGTAGGGAAACACAGCAAAAGAAATAAAATAGTCCTTTTCTGCCCTTGGGGAATCTGCAATTCACTCTGGATATGACATATATAAAAATTTTAGAAATTATTTAAAATAACTTTTTGCTTAGTTGCAAACAAAGTACATGAGGAATGTGAAGACAAAGTGATAAAAAAAAAGGATTAATTTGAAAAGGCTTCACAGAAGCAGCAGTTATGAAAAAGATTCTAGATATATTTGGAAAGTAAAGATACCTATTGAAGGAAGGGGGTACTCAGGGAAAAGAATGACACAAATGCAAAAAGCAGCCTATACTGAGAAACAATGAAAAAGGAAGCTCATTAAAAGGGAAGAAGGAAATGTGGAGTTTCCCCAATACAGTGAGTGGATTAACAGAAGTAAGAAATGAGAAAACCCAGGCAAAACAGGTTTTGCAACTAAAAGATGTATGATAATTACCTATGATCCTATGGCATCTATTACCTACCTATTACCCATTACCTATGGTATCAGACAGCCCGCATGGTGATTTTACAGGCCAGCAGGCCTGAAAGCGTAAAGGGTGAAACTGGGTCCTAAGCAGCTCACAGGGCACTAGACAGTGAAGAACTGTACAAAGTGTAACAACTGCTCTCAAGTTACAAATGCGCAAACAAGAAAAATCAAAATTTAACAGAAGTGCTTGTTAAATTCAGTACTCTGGCAAGATACACTTTTACTCAAGAGACTAAGTCAAAAAATGCAGATAGGCAGTTATCTGAGATTAAAAGTACATTTTTGATTAAGCAAGTGATAGAGATCACCAGATAGAATATTAGAGGCCCATACTTAATGTGATGGTCTGCTAACATGAGTGAGAGTGACAGTCACTCAGTTATGTCCAACTCTCTGCAACCCCATGGACTACAGCCTGCCAGGCTCCTTTGTCCATGAATTCTCCAGGCAAGAATACTGGAGTGGGTTGCCATTTCCTTCTCCAATGCTACATGAGAGCACCACAATGACTAACAGCCATGTTTGAATATTGATGGTTTCATTATACTTCAGATATTTTTCACCCCACTAAAAATTGTTCTTTGCTTTGAGAAGAACACACACTGACACCCTCCACACATACCCTCCTCTCAAACCCACACATTCCCCCAAAACACACCTTCACATTCCCCCCGCTCCTCTCACATCCCTGCACTCTCTTGCACACCATCCTATCTCCACACACATATCCTCAACACACATCTTACTCTCACATACCCCACAATACCTTCCCACCCCTACACACGCCTTCCTCTTACACACCACTGTATACCATCACAACTTCCACATACCCTCACATCCTCTCCTCTCACACATCCCCACAAGCTTCACACAACCACACAGTTCTCACATTCCCCACACCCACCCTCTCCTATACTCCCAAGCACAGCCATACCTCACTCAACACAAATACGCTTCCTCACTGTTCATCCCTATTTTAGCTCCATCCCTTTCTACCTACCTTCACCCTTTCCTTCCTCAACTCTAAGCCCTACACACAACCACTTTCCCATCTATCTAAATTTTAATTTATCTAAGGCTCACTGAAGTCCAGTTTCCCTTATGAAGTTCTTCGGGATACATTTACCTTTTGATGATTTTTTTGGTCTTGAATTTCATACTCAACTGGTTTTCAGCTGTTTTCTCATGCAACTTAGCATTTAAATGTAAACTCTATGGTAACATTTACTGTTGATTTATATATAGAATTTTCTCAACTACAGCATAAGCATAGGTCACGTGCTTCGTTTTCTCTACAGGAACACAATAAAGGGCACATCCCTTTGAATGACTGTTAACCCCTATATGCTATTCCCTTCTTTGACCTAATCTTGTCTAACAGTTCCATAAAAACATTCATCGCTGGATTTGTTTCCACAATTTCACAGTATCACACTGGAACACAACTGTAAATTGGTCACTGCTTTAAGGGAGTATACAGAAGGCGAGAGTCAACAGTTAGGCACCCTATGAATGATGCGCAACCGAATCTAATATTTTCACAAACAATCTGGAAAGGCACAGGTAAAGCAATACCTCCAGACTTACAAATTTCAGCAAACAATTCTGGGAAGCAAGTTACCATGCGAAAGGAAGCAACTTTATAAAGTTGTCTTAAGGGCAGAAATTTGTAGTATTAGAATATTAAAGGAATTAGTATTTTTCCTTTAATATTAATTAATATCAAAAATATAGAAATCTAATACTTCCCCTTTAATATTAACTTCTAATATTAAAGGAAAATAATGTAAACTGCCCTTATTAACTGATAGTCACTTTGAGGGGGGAAAAAAAACAGAAGTAATCATGGCTAATTTTTTAAAATGTTAAAATAACAGAAAACAGTAATATATCCCTAACAGGCAACATATTGTAAGCCTTAAGAAAGGCATTTTTTAAAAAGCAGAAGTTTCTAAAACTGCACAAAATAGACAAGTTATTCTACATGGATACTTCAAGAAGAAACAGAGCTTTTACTCAGAATTCAAGAGTTGGTGTTACCTCTCAATTTAAAAATCCACAAGGGTTGTTACAGGGGAAAAAGGAAAATAAAAATCTTAAAAGAACAGCAGCTAAGGCTTTATCTCATCTGTACCCAAGTTAGTTTTCGAAATTTACTTCCTATTACATTTTCTACCTTTTCTTTTCTGTCCAAAAGAAGTATTCAGCCTATCTATAAATATTTATTTACCATCTCAATGTTCTTACATTATGCTGGTCACTTGGTATTAAATCTTCTTCCTCATCAAAGGCCAGTTGTTGAAATCCTACCATTCTTCTCAGGTCCAATCAAAGGCCACCACTCCCACATACAATTCTTTTTATATCTAATCAATGAACATGAGTTGAGCGCCAACTCTACCAGCACTGAGGCAGGCAGCAAGAACTGAGAGACAAATTAGACAAATTCCTTATAAATCTAATGTAAATAGAGGAAACTGGAGCAATGTCGATGGTTTAGAAGTATAATAATAAGTGGACGAATAAGATGCTATGGGAACACAGAAAGGAGTACATCACAGTTTGCTAGGAAAGAGCAGCCTCACAGGAATTGCAGGAAGTAGAAAATGAGTCTGGAGGCAAAAAAACAAGTATGTGGGGAGAGGGGAGAAAGAGTTTGGTAGGTGAAAGAAAGAGTTTGGCAGGAGGGGAGAGGAGAGAGGAATTTTCTTAGTGTTACAGGATCAAAGCAGAAGATGGTGGTGAGAAGAAATCAAGTTGGAAATGAAGAGTTCCAGACGGTATTACTGTTTTTATGTCCAATTCTTTTGACATCCCATGGACTGTAACCCGCCAGGCTCCTCTGTCCATGGGATTTCACTGGAGAGGGTTGCCATTTCCTTCTCCAGGGCATCCTTCTGACCCAGAGACAGAACCTTTGTCTCCTTCACTGGCAGGTGGGTTCTCTATTACTGGGCCACCAGGGAAGCCCAAAGAGTGTTATAAATCATGTTAACAAGCTTGATGTTAAAAATCCTGTGTAGGTGATGAAGTCAGTGCAGGGGACTTAAGCTGTTGAGCGTCCGGTTCAGATCTGCACATTCACGATAGATCTATCTATCGCCTCCATGGTTTCCAGCACAGAGCAGAGAAGACAGGTTTGCTTTTTCCCTGGTGCCTCTCTGTTTGCTGTTTGGAAGTGGGGGAGAGAAGGGTCCATTTAAGAGTCCAGGCAAGGAACAGTAAGGGTAGAACTAACACACTGGTAATTGGAACAGGCAAGCAAGAACAGATCCCACAAATACCCAGAAGGTAAAAATTTCGTGGGTTTGGCAGAACACTAAGAAGTAAAGCACTGAAGATGGCACCCAAGTATCTGGCTCCAAAGGTTTAAATTTTAATCTTCCCCTTTCTATAAGCTCTCTTCTGAGCCAGCTCCTCAAACACATAAACATCTCAACTTCAGCTTTCTTTCCATCTCTTTACATCCCTGCTCAGCCAACATCTCCTAAAAAGTAATCGACCACCGCCAAACCTATTTCCTTATCCACAATGTATTCCCCATCTTCTTCTACAACACTATTTTTGTCTCCACCATTCCACTGAAATGTCTCTTGCTACAGTTACAAATAATCTCCAAATTAAAAAATCTAGTGGTTAACTTTTCAGGTTCTATCTTATTTGACCTCTCTGGCACTGTCAAATATTTCCTCCATCAAGATTTCTTACAGTGACACTATGCTTGTTTTCCTTCGACCTTTCTGGCCACAGTCGGGTCTCCTCTACAAGCTCTTCCTTGTCCTTTCCCCCATCCTGAAAGAGTATTTTCCAGTGTTTGATCTTTGGTTTTCTTTTTTCTTTCTCCTGCCAAATTGATTCATACCTGTAAATCTACTGGCTAAAAATGCTAATCCTTCTCCAGCTTAGATCTGTATCATCAGCTACTCTATCAGAATGAGCCACATGTACTATGACCTCTCTCTGATGAAAATTTAACGCATCTCTTTATGCTAAATAGCACTAATCTGACGAAGCACTCTCTGGCTCAAAATGGCCCTTCCACAGCCTTCAGCATAAAGTTAATGTGGTGTGTGGCAAGTCACTTTAGTCATGTACGACTCTTTATGATCTTTATGGGCTGCAGTCCACCAGGCTTCTCTGTCCATGGGACTCTCCAGGCAAGAAAACTGGAGTGGGTTGCCATTTCCTCCTCCAGGGGATCTTCCCAACCCAGGGATCGAACCCATGAGTCTTGTGTCTCCTGCTCTGGCAGGTGGGTTCTTTACCACTGGAGCCACCTGGAATACTCCTTCAGAAATGAAGTTCTGACCCCTGCCTATCTCTACATTCTCACCCATCACTGCTCCACCATATCCCATAAGAAGCCTTATGATCTAGGTCTCACGAACTAATTCCGGTTCCTCAAACATGTAATAATTATTCATGTCCCATATAAGCTGTTTCCTCTCCCTCTGTCTGGCGGCTCCTGGCTCCTTTGGTCCCTTTCCACTTAAAGTACAGGGTCTGACAGCATGGCATCACCAGGAGCTTATTAGAAATGCAGACCCTCAGGCCCCACTCCAGACACAACGAATCAACATCTGCATTTTAATATTATCTCCAAGTGATTCACATGCCTATTAAAGCCTGAGAAGCTCCACATTAACTGACTTTGTGCGTGTGTGTGTGTGTGCACGCGCGCGCACTCAATCATGTCCGACTCTTTGCAACCCCATGGACTGCTGCCCACCAGGCTCCTCTGTCCATTGGATTCTCTAGGCAAGAATACTGGAGCAGGTTGCCTTTTCCTTCTCCAGGGAATGTTCCTGACCCAGGAATCAAATTTGCGTCTCTTGTATCTCCTGCATTGGCAGGTGAGTTCTTTACCAGCTAAGCCATCGGGGAAGCCCTAAAGTACTATGACCACTATTAAAACATACAACAAGTATCACAGAAAAGGGCAAATCTGGCACACATCACTTTCAGAGTCTCAGTTTAGTTTATCCCCTCACACACACTGCTTTTGACTGAGTAGTAAAGAACTTTGTAAACGACTGGCTTGTTCTTACAGTCACCTCTCTCCCTCTGGACTTCATACTTCAGACCATTTTGCTGGCACAGACACTGACTTCACTGACTGGACAATTCCCACTCTCTGTGCTGAGGCTTTACATCCTCAGACCTTGAGGTTTCCATAATGGCTGTCTCATCACCAGAAAGCACATGCGCCAGACTTCACAATGTAAACAAGTCCTCCCACTTTA
Source organism: Cervus canadensis (assembly GCF_019320065.1). NCBI lineage: Eukaryota > Metazoa > Chordata > Mammalia > Artiodactyla > Cervidae > Cervus > Cervus canadensis. The sequence continues at coordinate 28,881,138 of NC_057400.1, read as the reverse complement.
TTCACCTGGTAAAATCCTCAACATCTTCTGATTATCTCAAGCAACGTTGAGGGAAAACATTACCTGACTCCCTCCAAACTGAATTAGGCTATCTTTTTCTATAGTCCCAGGCACTCTAATATAATGTGCTACATAATTGCTAGTTTACTAATCATTCTCCTCCAACTAAGTTGTGAGTTCTCTAGAACAAAGACTGTATCTTATTCATCTCTATATTCCCAGTTCTGACATATACTTAGTATTTACTGGATGACTAATAATTAAGTCTAGAGCTCTGGAGGGAGATCAAAGTTAGAGATTTAACTATGGACACCTACATTTAGTTACAAGCCAAAAAACAGAGATGGGATTACTTCAACAAGGAAGAGTATATAGATGAAGAATTCCTTGGGGATTGAACTCTGAGAAACACAAACTAAAGGGATGGGCAGACTGAAAACTGACGGGTGAGGAGCTACAGTCAGAAACACTGAGAAAGTAAAATGGACAAAAGAATTTCAAGAAGGAACAGGTAGACAATAGGATCAAAGTTGCAGGAAAGTCAAGTAGTAACCGAATACGGATAACAAGAATCCTTTAGATTAGGCAATTAGAAAATCATTAACCTTTGAGGGAATTATTTCACTTACTTTAAGATAACAAGTCAAGAGAAAGTAAAATGTAGATATGAAGCCAGTGTAGAACAGAAACTTCTGAAGACAGAGGAAAAAGAGAGACTCTTTCATTTTAATGTATTCAATAAATATTTACTGAGCACTGGACACTAGGAATGCAGTGATTAACATGAGAGCCATAATCCCTATCCTCATGGTGCTTTTATTTTAGCAGCAATAAATTCAGAAAGAAAGCCAAGGCCTCAAAAAGACTAGACCAAGTAGAATCTGAAAAGATTCCTCACCTAGTGAAGTCCTAAAAGAAAACCAAAGCCACCCCACCTCCCCCACGTCAAAAAAGAAGAGAGAAGCATCTGTTAGTGCCTAACACCATTAATTTTAATAATTAACACATGAAATGTTTTCTATTACATATTCAGTTTCAGAATGCATATTATGTTTAGAGTGTAAGGTTTATCACCTCCAAAGTGACTCATTTCTTAGACAGTCAACGACTTCATATTCCTTTTGTAACCTCCATAACAACTGGCATACTAACCTAGACAGTATATTAAAAAGCAGAGACATTACTTTGCCAACAAAGGTCTAGTGAAAGCTATGGTTTTTCCAGTGGCCATGTATGGATGTGAGAGTTGGACTATAAAGAAAGCTGACCTGAAGAATTGATGCTTTTGAACTGTGGCGTTGGAGAAGACTCCTGAGAGTCCCGTGGATTGCAAGGAGATCCAACCAGTACATCCTAAAGGAAATCAGTCCTGAATATCCAATGGAAGGACTGATGCTGAAGCTGAAACTCCAATACTTTGGCCACCTGATGCAAAGAACTGACTCACTGGAAAAGACCCTGATGCTGGGAAAGACTGAAGGCAGGAGGAGAAGATGATGACAAAGGATGAGATGGTTGGATGGCCTGACTGACGCGATAGACATGAGTTTGAGTACGCTCCAGGAGTTGATAATGGACAAGGAAGCCTAGGGTGTTGCAGTCCATGGGGTTGCAAAGAGTCAGACACAACTGAGCAGCTAAACTAAGGAACACACAGTAGGTACACCTTAAATGACAAATAATTTCAATCATAGCTACATGGATTCAGGATACAATATTTAAGTTTTCCTATAAATCCAGTCACTTAAATTCTAATCAAATCACTATGGCTTTATTAATTCTACCACTCATTTGCCATCTTTTAGTCCTTATTCCTAGTTTAAGAAACACAGAAATAAGGGATTTCCTTTCTTTTCTATTCTCTTCATCATCTTTCAGTTTCCTGCAAGCTAACCTATAATTTAAAAGTTACAGTAAGAGAAAACTGAAGTCCTTGGATTTGGACAAACAAAGTATATCTTATTATTATTATTTACCAATTTGTCTTAATATGAATGCAGGCAAAGGAATCCCAAATCCAAATACCAGAAACACTCATACTTATCTATCTAACACATTCTTCCTTACCCACCAAGCATAGGTAACAGGCACCAAGTCATTAACAACCACTATCATTAAATTCTTTTTCAAATGTGAGTCAAAAACAACCTTGGATTTCTTGTTAAACATGAGCAAATCTCAATTAATTCAACCTCTCTGAATCAAGGTATAATTTTTAAAAGATGCATTTACTTTGAACCTTTGATTCACTAATTATCCAAGTGATGATCAGAGCAAATGAATTCTGACCTAGTTCTGATTCTGGTTCACTATACAACCAAAAGGAACAATTCTATTTCTCAGTCTTTAAACAGCTGTGCACAAACAATTAGTTTCATTTAAGAGGTGGAAAGTTCTGCTCTATCAGCTACAGTACCCATAATGTATTATCAAAAACTCAATTTGATAACTCAGCATTTTTAACTGCCTATCAGGTTTTGAGGGGTACCACAAATAGCAGCTGCTGTTAGGGTGGAAGAGGGGGAAGGAATTCTGGCAGAATAGATTCAAAGTAAGTCACACTGCACTGGAATTGGTCATTCCTGTTTTAATAAACATTTTAGAATATCTGATTCAACAGAGTAATAGAATTAATCCCTGCAGACCTTTGCAGTATTGTCCCTGCTACTTAGTTAGGCAAGTCACCAAGTCTCAGTTTCTTCATCTATAAAATGGGGATAATATTTATCTCGTAGGGTGAGTAACACATATTATCACTAAAACTTAAAAGTACTTAGCCCAGAGCATGCAAAAAGGCAATGGCTATCAATAATGGTGTTTTAACAAACGATAATCTTTGTTTTATATAATGACTGAGCTATAACATAACCTGCCAGTTACAATTTTGACTGAAGAAATGCAATAATGTAAAACTGTGCAGGCTTCCATGGTGGCTCAGCGGTAAAGAATCCACCTACCAATGCAGGAGACACTAGTTTGATCCCTGATCTGGGAAGTCTCCACACGCTGCAGAGCAATTAAGCTCATTTGCCACAACTACAGAGAAGGCACTGGCAGCCCACTTCAGTACTCTTTCCTGGAAAGTCCCATGGATGGAGGAACCTGCTGGGCTGCAGTCCATGGGGTCCCGAAGAGTTGGACATGACTGAGTGACTTCATTTTCACTTTTCCCTTTCATGCATTGGAGAAGGAAATGGCAACCCACTCCGGTGTTCTTGCCTGGAGAATCCCAGGGACGGCGGAGCCTGGTGGGCTGCCGTCTGTGGGGTCGCACAGAGTCGGACACGACCGAAGCGCCTTAGAAGCAGCAGCAGCAGTCACAACTACTGAGCCTGTGCTCTACAGCCCAGGAGCTGCAACTACCGAGCCCATGTGCCCCAACTACTGAGCCCATGTGATGGGACCACTGAAGCCCTCGACACCCCAGAGCCCATGCTCCACAAGAGAAGCCACTGCAATGAGAAGCCAGCACACTGCCTCTAGAGAGTAGCTCCTGCTCCCCGCGGCTAGAGAAAAAAGTCTGCGGCAATGAAGATTCAGCACAGCCAAAAATAAGATAAATGTAAGTACCAGAAAAATGTAAAATTGTGATGCACATGTAATGGAACGCACCTAATAATGACCCATTAGGAAAACAATTTCAGCCATTCTTCATCAAGAGCAAAAGTAATTAATAAAAGCACTTCTGCAGCAATCAAAGGCAGGATTTACCTGCAAATTTCCTTCAGCAATAATTAACACGGGTGAATTTATGGTTGCCATCAAGCTATCCAAGCAAGAGTAAAACCACCTCTGCCCTGGAATTAGAGCTCACTTTAGTGCTTCCTACTGCTGTACTGCTACTTCTGGCTCCTCCCTTTCCCAGCATCAAGCATGAATTTCTCAAAATATGGTATAAGGATTACCTGCAAAGTAACTACCTCTAGTATAAATAGCTGCAAACATTTCCTCCTCTAAGGGTGGGAGACAGCAGAGGATACTGAGGCCAAACTTGGTCTTTACTTTTCAAAAAGAACACAGAACTTAAAAATCAGGATTTACGTTCTAGCTCCACTGGTTAGTGACTTCAGCCTAATTCTACTGTCTTAGAATCTGAACTAAAACAAAAAGAAACATGAAAACTATCTCAAACAGGTTCACAAAGTATCAAATAAGAACATATATGAAATCACTTAGAAAACTTTATAAAGCATTAAGAAGAAGAAGGGGCTTCCCTGGTGGCTCAGTCCTTAAGAATACACCTGCAATGCGGGAGACCTGGGGTTCGATCCCTGGGTTGGGAAGATCCCCTGGAGGAGGGCATGGCAACCCACTCCAGGATTCGTGCCTGGAGAATCCCCGTGGACAGATGAACCTGGCAGGCTATAGCTATAGTCCATGGGAAAGCGTCAAACACGACTGAGCGACTACGCACAGCACAGCACAAGATGCAGCTAGTCTCCCAGAAGTGATATTCAAATATTGAGAAAATACAGCTAGGTACATTTTGGAAGTTACAGGTATCCCCTAACACACCCACTTCCTCTGTCTTTGCCTCATTTGGGGTAAAAGGCTTTGAGGCTCTTATTTGGGAATATACTACTGAATGACACACTACGCACTCCGCTCTACAGTTTTCTGAAAGGGTCTCCCCAGATTTACATACGAAACAATCTACCACCAAATTACATAACTGGAAATGTCAGTACGGCTGCCCCATGGTATTGGAGGGGGGACTGGTTCCAGGACAAGGATACCAAAATCCAGGATGCTCAAATGCTCAAATCTTTTATAGAAAATGGTGCAGTATTTACATATAACCTGTACATCCTTCTGTATATATCATCTCTAAACTACTTATAATACCTAATGCAATGTAAATGTTGTGAAAATAGCTATAAATATAACATAAATGCTATGAAAATAATTGCCAGTGTGCAGCAAATTCAAGCTTTGGTTTTTGAAACTTTCTGGAATTTTTTCCTCAAATACTTTTGATCCCCAATTGGTCAAATTCATGGATGCAGAACCCATGTATAGGAAAAGTCAACTGTATTCTTCCCTGAAAATCAGCTGATATTTTAAAATTAAACCAGAGTCCAATAAACATATAAATAAATTTAACTGTTATAAAGAAAAAAACTATTGTATCCTAAACAAAAGAGTGTAGCTATCTGCCAAATGTCAGTTTCTCACTAAACGTACTAGGATGCCTTCAGATTTTAGATTAGAATTTTACTATATTGCACTTATTCATAGTCAATAAATAGTTTAAAGCTATATACTGTGCTGGACAAAAGCAACAAGCAGCATTAGCAACTATTTTTCTTAAGACTATTTTTAGAGCAGTTTTAGGTTCACAATAAAATTGAAAGGAAGGTGCAGAAGTTTCCCATATCCTCTCTAACCCCACACATGCATAGCCTCCCTCATTATCAACATCATTCACCAGAGTGCTCCACTTGTTACCAACCTACACTGACACATCACAATTACCCAAAGTCCATGGTTTAGGGTTCACTTTTAGTAATTTACATTCATTCCATGGGTTTCATCAAATATATATGACCTATGTCCATCATTATAAAATCATACAGAGTATGTCTACTGCCCTAAAAATCCTCCATTCTCTGCCTATTCATCCCTTTCCTCCCACCCAACTCCTGGCAACCACTCATCATTTTACTGTCTCCATACTTTTTCCTCTTTCAGACACATATAGTAGTAATCATACAGTTACGTAGCCTTTTCAGACTAGCATTTAGTTATATGCATTTAAGTTTCCTCCATGTCTTTTCATGACTTGAGAGCTCATTTCTTTTAGTGCTGAAAAACACATCATTGTCTGGAGATACCATAGTTTATATCAATTAACCTACTGAAGGACATTTTGGTTCTTCCAAATTTTGGCAATTAGGAATAAAGCTGCTAGAAACATCTACATACAGGCTTCTGTGTGAACATGTTTTCAATTTCCTTGGTAAATACCAAGATGTGTGACTGCTGGATCATAGTAAGAAGATTTTTAGTTTTTTAAGAAACCACCAAACTGTCTATCAAAGTAGTTATACCATTTTGCATTCCTACCAGAAATGAATGAGAGTTCCTATTGTTCCATATCATTGCTAGCAGTTGGTGGTGTCAGTGTTTCAGATTTTGGCCATTCTAATAAGTGTGTAGTGGTACCTAGTTGTTTTAAATTCCATTTCCTTGCTGATATCATATGCTTATTTACCATCTGTATATCATCTCTGGTGAGGTATCTGTCAAAGTCTTCGGCCCATTTTTTAACTGGGTTGTTTGCTTTCTTCATGTTGAGTCTTAAGAGTTCTTTGTTTACTACAGATAACAAGTATTGTGAATATTATCATTGTTTACTACAGATAACAAGTATTGTGAATATTATCAAACATTGTGAATATTTTCTCCCAGTCTGTTTTATCTTTCAACTAATATTTTTGAGCTATTCAGAATGCTTACTGTAACACCAGACATCATTCAATGCACCACTATTATTTCCATTTTCCATATGAGAAAACCGTAATACAGATAGGTTAAATAACTTGCCCCTAGATCACAGAGACAGAAAATAATGGAGCCAAGATACATGATCTGTCACTCTGGCTCCAAAGCTCTTGACCTACATCGAACACTAACTTAGCACTACAATGAATGAGTCTAAAAAATCCCAGGTCAGCTGGAAGACAGACACATTAGCTGGAAATTATAATACAGAACATTGTAAGCAGTACCATTCAGGTAAGAGAAAAGGCTAAAAATATTGGTAAGGCTAAAAATATTAAGTCCAAATCTTCAGGTATTACCAGCTGGAACTTTTTCTATATAAATTAGTACTTCCCATTGCAAAATCAAGAATCTCAACTCAGCCTAAAAACACTTTACAAGTGTTTGTCATTCTTCCACTCAATTAACCAGGTATCTGGTCTGCTATGACTTTGTTACATTTCTAATTAAGAACAACAGCCCTCCTATCAAATCTACCTCTTACCAGGTTTAGGTAGGTTTATTCACTAAGTCATGTTGAACTCTTATGACCCCGTGGACTGTAGTCTACCAGGTTCCTCTGTCCGTGGGATTTCCCAGGCAAGAATACTGGAGTGGGTTACCATTTCCTTCTCCGGGGGATCTTCCCAACCCAAGGATTAAACTGGGGTCTCCTGTATTGCAGGCAGACTCTTTACCAACTGAACCACCAGGAAGCCCCAACCTCTTCCCAAGACAATTCCAAATCAAGTTAGACATCACAATCAGCATGAATTTGTCACCATACTTCCTAACTCGACACTAAGAGAAAGAGATGTCTTAAACATGCCTTTTGAAATTTAAGTACTTAAAATGGGTAATGAAGTCTAGTTAACCAAGTACTGCTTAAGAGAGGTTTTCCTTTAATGACTTAAAAAGAACTATTCTCAATTAGCATATCAAAGCTATAAGTCTTCAAAGTCAAGATTTCTGCTTGTACCACAAGTAATAGCAGGTCCTTTTCTATCTATACCGACTTACACACTGCCACTTGGGAACAGCCAATTCACCTGGATGACCAGGTGGCCCAGCTACTTGGGTTTCCCTCCTCATTCTCCTCTCAGCTAAAGACAAGATTATGTTCCTCCTCCCCACTAGAAACCCTTGCTGTTTCTAGTATGAGTTAGGAGCCCATGTTGGTGGTGAGGTATGAAGGAGCAGGGAGAACAAAGGAGAAAGAAGAAAAATAAAGGTAAAATGACAGACCCCCTCTATTCTAACACATCATGTCACTCTTCATATAGTTCCTATTTTCTTCCAGTGGCCCTGTCCTAATACTTAAATCAATGTCTCAAGAAATCTGGTGAGTTGCCAACAACTGTGATGATTTTCCAACACAATGGAAGTCATACACAGCTTCTTTCCTTCTTTCCCTACAAGGAAAAACAACGTGGTATAATGGATGAAGCAGATGTTCTTAAGCAAGATAAGAATACGTGTTCGAATCTCAATTGTGATGCTTATTAGCTGCATGACCCTGTTTTCTCATCTGTAAAACAGGTAACCACCTCATAAGGTAACTTTACCAGAAACACACTGTCCTAAGTGGTCAAGAGGCTTACTTTGTATTTTTCACTTGGCTCTCACATACAATAAAAGGAGAAAAAAGATCTCGGGATCTGTACCTCAAACCCTTAGAACACAGGTTTTCAAACATTCTGATCACCAATCACAGTAAGAAATAAACACATTTTCACTGTGACCCAGTTCATATACATACACATAACTAAGGTTTCACAAAGCAGTACCACTCTTACTGTGTGTGATTCAACTTGATATTTTCTTTTTCTTTCATTCTTCTTTCCCTGACACCTTTCTCCCACCTAACCATATACACAAAGCTTTTTGGTCTTGTGACCACACCACCCTACTAAAGTCCCAGGGAGCAGGGTACTCGAAATGAAGAGAACAGGGAAGAAGGAAATTCTGTTAGTGCCGGGGAGGGTCTGTGTTCCTTCTGGTCCAGGAAGGAATATTAAACCCATATTCCCTCAGAGATAGTGTTATTCCCAGCGATAAAGTTGTACTGCTGGAATATAGAACACGGAAGGTAAAACAGGCTTGTAGACTGGTCTGGGAATGTAACCAACACAGATGACAATAATCCCGTAAGAAAGTGCTTCCTGGGTTCCAAACAAAGTTTTTGGAACATAATGTATTTCTTTCTAAGCTGGGGGAGGGTGCTACTTACACAATATGCTGCACCAGGGCTTAGTGAACTATTGCCAGTGGGTCAAATCCGCTTTGCAACCTGATTTTGTACAGCTGCTGAACAATGGTTTTTACATTTTCAAATGGTTGAAAAAAAGAATACACTACTTTGTGACATATGAAAATCACATGAAATTCAAATTTCAGTATCTATAAAGTTTTATTGGATCACAGTCACACTGATCCATTTACGTACTGTCTATGACTGCTTCTGTGTTACAACTAACAGAGCTGAGTAGCTGCAAGAGAGATTGACTAAAATATTTACTATCTGGTCCTTTACAAAAAAGTCTGTGGCCCCTATCCTAAACACTTGAAAGCACTCAATATTCATTCACAAATATTTGTTAAACACCTATTAGGTGTCAAACACTGAGGAAACTACCGTAAATAAGTTGGATATGGTCCTCCTCCTCCTAAGTACTAATGGAAAGCAAGTGGGTAAAAAAATGCTTGGAGGAATAAGCAGCAGTTGATTTGCTGTAGGAAACATCAATCACTGTAAGGAATGGATCTTCCTCTAAGATTTTATAATCGGTTGTTCACAGAGTCAAATCCTTTATTCACAGAAGAATTAGGGTAAAAATAAATGTCTACTGATGAAGAACCACAAGTTCTGAATTAAAAGTGTTATTGTAGTTCATTTGAACCTTTCCTACTGCTCTCCTTGAAAAAAAAAAATCACTGTATTAATTACAAATGCTTGGGAAAGGAAATGGCAACCCACTCCAGGATTCTTGCCTGGAGACTCCCATAGACAGAGGAGCCTGGCAGGCTATAGTCCATGGGGTTACAAGAGACGGACACGACTTAGCAACTAACCCATTTGGAATAATATTTTGAAGTTTTAAAACGTCCATATACATGTGTGTATACATATACATATATATATATGGTATGAGTGTGTTTACATCTATAACCTTTGATCCTTACTATAACCTTGTGAGGCAGAACTATAAACTCCATTTTACAGATGAATAAACTAAGGTTATGGAATTTTCCCAAGTTCATATGGTGTATCACATCATGATAAAGACAGACCCAACATCCAAGCCTTCTCCCTACAGAATGCTTGTTTTTTCTAATATACCTGTCCCCACACTGCATAATTTTGAATTTGAGATGAAGGACCTACTGTTGTTTGAGAAACCCATTCTTTTCAAGCAATAGCTACCCTTATACCAACAAGACTGCTTCAATAACTAGTCCTTACTAAGTAACCACGTGTTCCAATAGCAGAAATTCTACAATTTTGTAACAGACTAGGTTCATCTACTCTTAGGCTCTCTAGCTTAGTGAGCTGGTATCTTTCCATATCATGGAAATACAACTAGATATTAATCATAAAACTACTGCTTAATAAGTGTTGCTAAATATATGCTGCTAGACTAAGAATTACAAATTTTGATGGAGGGCTATTTTTGAAATGATAGATCAGATCTATGGATGAAAGATCAAAACTACCTTTCACTGATTCAAAAAGAAAAAATATAACAACATTCTTCTCTGACCCTAATCTTTTCATTTTATTTCATTCTTCAGTTTGAACAGTTTATTCTTCAGAAAAATCATCTGATAAGGTAGTTAATGGAGAAAATAGCACGTGATAGTCTGTCAGGTCCTCTCGGGAGTTAAACTCTCCTAATTTAACTGCTTCTATTATTTCTAGCCCCCTCTGGTAAGAGGCAATCTCTATTTACATTTTAACAAACAATATAAATAACAATTTATTCCCTAATTCAACACCCCAGTCAGGTATTACGTATCTCTAAAGAACTAAGGAAGAGAATGTCTTAAAAGGCTACCTGGAGGAATATTACTCAGCCGTTAAAAAGAATTCATTTGAATCAGTCCTAATGAGATGGATGAAACTGGAGCCCCTTATACAGAGTGAAGTAAGCCAGAAAGATAAAGAACATTACAGCATACTAACACATATATATGGAATTTAGAAAGATGGTAACGATAACCCTATATGCAAAACAAAAAAAGAGACACAGAAATACAGAACAGACTTTTGAACTCTGTGGGAGAAGGTGAGGGTGGGATGTTTCAAAAGAACAGCATGTATACTATCTATGGTGAAACAGATGACCAGCCCAGGTGGGATGCATGAGACAAGTGCTCGGGCCTGGTGCACTGGGAAGACCCAGAGGAATCGGGTGGAGAGGGAGGTGGGAGGGGGTATCGGGATGGGGAATACGTGTAAATCTATGGCTGATTCATATCAATGTATGACAAAACCCACTGAAATGTTGTGAAGTAATTAGCCTCCAACTAATAAAAAAAAAAGACAAAGAAAAAAAAAAAAAGGCTACCTGGAAAGATTTGTTATATAATATTTATATGGAATAAAAGGGTGATTATTTAGAAAGGCATTTTATTCTTCTGAATGCCTACTAACCAAATTGCTTTACTACTACCATGCCCATCTTGAATAATTAATATCTTGTAACTACCCTTACTCATTTTTTATCATTTTCTTTTAGTTTTGACTTATCATTTCTCCCCAAACCATTTAAAAGTGTATTTACAGAAGTTAATTTCAACTCTAAGCTTAAACAGAAATAATTAGCAAATTCTACACACGAATCTTGCTGTGTGAAACTCTACTACCAAGTAGCACAAAGCCTAATTACTTTATTTAAGGTAATAATAAGTAAAGTCACCTGTAATATTTACAGGGTGAATTAATAGAAGAAGGTGGCTAACCAAAGACAGATAGTTAGCTTTACCTACATCCAAAATGAAAAGAAACCAAATGAAGAGAGGCAGCCACCATTATATTTCTAAATTCAGTGATGTTTAACGTCTCTTTTGGCTTTATCTCTGTGTAATAATGCAGTTTTTCCTAGTCAAAGATGATGCTGCTGAACTTCTGCCAATATAGTTGATTGTGCCAAGCACCACCTCCCCCTCCCACCAACAGTACAGGCTTGAAATCTTTCAGATAAAAATATTCAAGCTAACTACTTAACAGAGGCAATGGCCCTGAGTAAAAATCATAGCCCATAGTATTAACTATTTATCCCCTCAGTTTTTATTGTAAGATCTTGATAAGCAGTAAAGATATCAAATTCCTAAGAATTAAGATATAAAATATGCTGGTTTCTGCTCCTGAATCTTCAGTCATGTCAACAATACAGTATATTACATGATAAAACAATCAAAAGGTGATATTCTTAAAAAAAAAGAAAAAGAAAAAAATAGACATTTGAAAGAAGAAGTAAAGCCAAAGCTCCAGAGAGAAATAAAAATGGTGCGTAAGTAAGTAACTAGCAGATGCACAGAATCTAAAGACAGGAATTTGCCACAAAAAATTCAGTACTCTCTCGCTTGTATTTTGTCTCTTTTTGAGTTTTTTGGGAGATGTTGTATTCAGTTCTCATATGCACAACAAGCTATTCATTTTCCTTAAGTAAAAAGCAGGGGGAAAATGGGTAACTAGTAAAATAAGAGAGTAAGACAAGTGTAGGCAACGACTAGAATACAAGGCTAGAATAGAAGGGATCTTACAGAGTCTCTCTAGCTTAGGCTGGCGTTAACAGTCCCCTAACTGGTCTCACCTTCTCACTCCTCCACACCTTCAATATACTTTCCAGACAGCTGCCAGTGACCTTAACAAACAACACAGGTCAAGCTCCTCCTTAAAACTCTGCTTTTTCCACTGCCCTTTGGATTTCAGTCTCTTTCCCAGCTTAGATCAAAAGCCCTGCATGATCTTGTCCCTATCAACCTCTCTAGTCCCATCCTTGCACCCATTTCTCCAGGCAGTCAGTCAGATATTTACTGAGCTTCTACTCTGTGCCAGAAACCACGCCATGCTCTAGGGATACTGTGATGAATAAGTGAGAGAAACCCTCTCTCATAGAATTTACACTCTAATAGTGCAAAGGACAGATGATAAATAGGTAGATAAATAAACTTGAGTAATTAGAGATTATGATATGGGACATGAGGCAAAATAAAGTTACCTTCTCAGAATCCTGTCAGAGCACATATGACAATTCTAAATTATTTTATTCATTTGACTACTTACTTTATGACTGTAAGCACATTATCACGTGTGTCTTGTTCACTGCTCCATTTCAACCACTTAGCACTGCCTAGCGTGTAGTTCAACATTTATTTGTTAAACAAATGAATACTTATTTCATCCTCTTTAATTTAGTGATGAGTAAAGTCTTCACGGTTGCCAAGGTCAAAAAAGAGTCAGCAGGAAAACAAGAATTTAAATGAAAGACTCAAGTTTTACTCCAAAATATTATACCACATTCAAAATACTGACCTCAAAACTCTGCTAAGCATGTTTTGAAAGCTTGTAGCTGGTACCTCAAAACTGACTTGAGAAGCTTCCAAGACTTTTTTTTTTTTTTCTTGACAACAGAAATTTATTTCTCACAGTTCTGAGGGATGGAAGTTCAAGTTCAGAGTGTTAGTGCTGTCAGATTCCACTGAGAGCTTGCTTCCAGGTTAGACTGCCGACTTCTCCTTATATCCTCACACAGCAGACAGAAAAGAGACAATCTTCGCTTCCAAGACTTTATATGAAGTTTTAAAACACTTAATGTTTAGGTGAAATTGCCTATGAGAAATATTTTAAATTCTAACAAATACAGATGAAGGTTTACACCAATGCTTCCTTTTAATGCATGCTAGAACAACGAGAACTTAAAGAACTCTTTATAAAAGAACTATGATAGCTGAATGTTCTAAATATTTCCTGGCACCTATTTGGCAGCATTACTGATATCTTCTATGGCTGAATCATTTAGTCAGAATATTATTTCATATTAACTTATAAGTAATTTACCAGCAAATTTTAAAAATCTCCTAAAAACTAAAACTGTATTTTAAATATTTTACATACTACATTTTTTTAAAAATAAGACTTTAAGATAGGTTAAAAACTGACATGTACATAAGATCTACTATGACTCAGCGCCTGTATTATATGGCATATTATTTCATTTACTACATCTTGGTTTACAAATTAAAAAATATTCTTTGACAGAAAACAACAAAATTCTGTAAAGCAATTATCCTTCAATTAAAAAATAAATAAATATAAAAAAATTAATCTCAGAGTTTTAGAAGCTTGCCAAGATCTGATAATTTGCCCATGCCTCTTCCTCTTGAAATAATGCCTTGGAACAAGCTTGAATTACAATGTATCACAAAGATGTGAAGATCAACAGGTTTTTCCCAGGACAGGGCTCATTTCTATAAAATATAAGGTCAGTAATCATTAGTAGGAAAATTTTTTTCTTAAAGCTTTAGATAAGATAGGCTTATTACTATAATATGTAAAGATGATTAATTTTAAAAGGCAACCCTTCCTTACTAAGTCCTTCAGATAATTATTTCATTGCTTTACAATTATTTTTGTTCAGCAACATTAGAGAATAAAATGATTCCCAACATGATTACAATTACTAATACCAAAGAAATTTTTATTTAGTCCAAAAGAAAGGTATTGAAAAGGTTCAGGAAGCAGGCCTAAATCACATATACCAACCTCAGAAAAGTTTCTAAAACTACACAGTACAATTTACTGTGAAGAAAATGCTTCACATATATTTCAAAGAATATAATCTGAATGACCAGTATGAGCATCATTGCAATTACTGGAATCTGACCATTATTTAAATACAAACAACATATTGAGCTACCAGAGCTTAGAATTAACCTCACAATGGAGACATACCCACCATACACTGTACTGTATGTAAGAGAATAATATATGCTCTCATATATTTTTACGTATTCTTATTTTCCCAAATCTATAGTTATATTTTCATTCATGCTTATACTCTAAATCCATCTTTCACTACAGGATTTCTTTGGTTATGAAAGTGCTTCCTATTTTCTTCTGGGTTGTTAATTCTTTACCAATCTTATTTAGTATTGCTGCGATTCTACCTAATCTCTAAGCTGTTTTTCTGTTCTATATTCCACATACTGTAAGTATTTGGGATAGTCATCAGGATGTCTATCATCCACTCCTACCTCTTCTTGGTTTTAATAACTTTTCACCTGGATTTAACGCCCTCAACTGAGACTGTTCTACTTCAAGCAGTTATAAACATTTTTCCTCCACAGAAATTAGATTTAGTCAAATTTAGTCAAAAATTCCTCCATCTCAACTTGCCTACCATCCACAATCAGGTATCCTCACAAATGCTTTCTATATTCCAGATACCATTTTGTCCCTGTTCCCACATAATAAGACAAATATGCTTCTCAACCTCCTGCCAAGGTATTTTTTTTTCCTATTATTAGGACCTATCTCCTCCAGCAAGTCTTTCCTAAATGAAAAATTTGAACTACTCAAAATTACAATATAATTTTGTTTTAGCACCTTTGTGTGTGCATAAGTCATCCAGGTAGTTCAGAAGAGAAATGAGCTCAGCCATGGCAGGTCTACCTTCTGCCCTGGGACCAGTTTTCTCTATACTCTGTATGGAGGCACAAGTTCTCCATTGCAGATTAAATAATGAGCATATTTCTCAGTGCACACGTTTTTCACTGCACATATTTACTTATGCAGTTTCCTTCTCTACTCAAGTACTGGGTGGAGCGAATAAAACCAGTATTTGGGGAGAGCTCAGAACTCATTAGTGGGTCACTGAATTCATTAATGGGATCATAATCAAAACTTTGTTAATGAAATAAAATGCAGAAACAAACAAAAGTGTCCTGCACATAGTAAGTTCATGAAACTTCTATTTCTGATGCATATACCTATTTACGTATAAGAGAACTGAGTCATGATGCAATGTGTATTTCTTACTGTTGGTTATGGTCAAAAAAGCTGAAAGCCACTGAATTCGAAATACTCTAAGATGTCTTTTACATCTATACAATTCAAATTAAACAATTTAGTCTAAGGATCAGAGACACAACATTTAAAAGGGGGGCAGAACTTAAGGATACTCAAAAAACAACCAGCAAAATCACTTTTTCTAATAAAATGTCATTATTAAACTCTACCCTTAGAACTAGATTCATAGAGCTTTTACAGTAGGAAAAGAGTTTAGAGATCATCTAACCCAAGTTTATTACTTTAATACATAAAAGGAAAACTCAGGCCCAGAAATAAAAACATTTCACTTCATAAAGTAAACATTTGCTAAGCACATACTGGATACCAGGTTCTAGGTGAGAGTCTATGAATAAAGAGAAGATGTCTTCGAAGAGCTCAAAGTCTATACTACGTATATGCAAGCAAACATTAAGAGTAAGTACTGGAATCAAGGTCATTTATAAACAACAGAAATTAACTAATTCACTCTAGGTTAAGTGGCAGAGAAATATTTTTTTTGAAGAGGTGGTACTTATCAGTCTTACAACAAGGAGTTAAACAGATAAAGGAGGAAGAAATAACATGTACAAAGGTACCATACTAATATACAATAAAGAACGACACACTCAGGAAACTCTGTGTTGAGTCTGTATACCTGGAGTATAGGGCACATGCTGAAGAGGAGCCACAGCAGAACACCTAGCATTTATGTGTAATTTAATCTTGAAACCACTATGTGAGGTAGGCACTATTAACATTCCCATTTTGTAGATGACAAAACTGAAGCACAAAAGGTGATGTGATCTGCCCTAAGTTAAGTTGTGAAATGAGAATGTAAAGCAAGAAAGTCAAACTCTAGAGCCTATACCCTTCTCTCTGTGCTTAGTCACTCAGTCATGTCTGACTCTCTGTGATCCTTCAGATTGTAGCCTATCAGGCTCCTCCGTCCATGGGATCTCCCAGGCAAGAATACTGGAGTGGGTTGCCATTTCCTCCTCCAGGGGATCTTCCCGACCCAGGGATTGAACTGGTGTCTCTGGTGTCTCCTGCACTGCAGGGAGATTCTTTACCTGCTTTTAGAGAAAAGAGGCAGGATTTAAATGATAAAGGACTTTGTATGCCAATCTAAAGACTTTAGATTTTATGCTAAAGGTGAAGAGTGAAAGGTTTTAAGCAGGAGTGACATAACCAGACATTTTTTAATGAGGCTAATCTGGCAGCTAAGTGGTTGGACTGGGAGAGGAATCAGTGGCAGGGCAATCAGTTATAGTCAGAAAGGTATGTAACAAATTCAGGTAAAGAAATGACAGTGGCAGTCCTGGCACCAGAACACAAGTCTACTGACCACCACAACCACCTTCTTGTCCAGTATCCGGAAGAACCTCCCATTTTCCCCCCCTAAGTCACCACGCTAATAGTTTAAGAAATCCAAACTCAGAAACAACAACACATTCCTTTCAGGTCCCTTTAGTAAACAAACCATGATCACTAGAAGTGTTGCATTTGTGAAAGTGACTAACACAAATCCAGTTGGAGAATGACAGAAAGTCTATTGCTATCTGAAGTTTTCTTACCTTCTTGACTTTTTCTCCTTCCTCTATACATTATTCCTGGAACATTCATGTTCAATAGTCAATTTGAAATCAATGTTCTGTCTAGACATGCCTATTATAACCTAACAGAATTAAATCTACCACAGAGGAAGTGTAATGTGGTCCCACCTGTGGCAAAAAATATACTCTCTGGTCTGGTCAAATTTTGGCTTAAACAAAGATGATGAATGAACAGTAATAAGAGATAATAAGTAATAAGATAATAATAAGTAATAAGAGACTTTTGGAAAGCAGCAAGAGTTAAAGAAAAACAAAATATTAAAAAGCTATGTGAGTAAGAGCAATGTAAAGTTCAAGCCGTTTGATTTCAAGAGAGTAACAGCAGTCCCAAGTGTGTGCGGTATTCCAGAAACCAACAAATGAAAAGAACAGTAGAAAAGACTATCTGATCAATTCTCAAGCTTTCTAAATCTGAACTGTTTTCATTTAAACCAAGCTGAGCCCTCTTGAGCCACCCCTGATACTAAGTAACTGAGTAGGTTCCACAAGTAAGCAGCCTACAGTACAGGGGCAGCAGAGGAGATAAACAAGAGTGGAAAGTAGAAAGGGAATCACAATGAAAGGGAATGGAAGAAATGATAAATTACAGAATATGGAATAAAACTGAGGAATACTAGTAATCTCAGTATCAAATGTTGCCAACCTTACCTAACTGACTGAGTGGCACCATAACAATGGCAACATTAGGGAGCATGAAAAGACAAATTTGAGTCACAAATTTATGAGACACCAAAGATGAGAAATGAGAGTAATGACAAAAATAAAAAAGCGATAAAAGAGTTTTAGCATCTAAAGAGACAATTTAAAGATTACTAAAATCTCATTTGGTTTAGTTATGCTTTACTTCTCATGAAACAATGCGTCCAATGGACACAAAAGATGAAAATGTCAGCTAGTACCAGAGATATGTATAGGGAAGTGTGTTACAAAGAAAAGTATGAGATTTATTTGCACGCTTTTTTTGTGAGAACAACTTCAGAATTTTTCCTCTCTATGGTGTAGAGCATATTTACTTTAGTAATTTTTACTTTATTTTACTTTACTTTACTTAATTTACTTTAAGTACTTCACCGTAATTCTTATCCTGGCTGGCTAACTTCCTTAAAACCAGAGTTCAAAACAAGATAAACACTTATTAATTATGGTCAAATTTTAACCTCAAAAAGGACAAGGATCTGCAATAGATCATAGAATACTTAGTAGTATAGCCTAAATGAGTCTAATGGTAACCAAAATCCAGGTAACAGATTCTCAAGAAAATTATGTAATTAAGAAATCACTTTAAAAGTTTTTTAAAATTAAAAATTTGCTAGATAAAGGATATATTCTTTAAAAAAAAAAAAAAAACTTAAGGTGTAAATTCAGTTTTTCCATTTAGGGAAGATGTAATAGTGAAGATATTTCTTCCATATGAAACTTACAAAGCTTTCAGGCATCATATTAATCAGTCTCTTTTCTTCTCCCTCTGCCACCCTCCCTTCCTCCCCCTCCTTCTCTCTATCTCTCCATCTCTCACACCCCTGAAGTCACCACATCATTCAGTGATTTCAATAAGGATAGGAGGAAACAGTCTTAAAGATGATTATTAAGAGCAAAGAAACTACTGGATCAAAAGCAAAAATAATTAAACTTGATAACTTGACCAAGCACTCTTCATATCCATGAATATACAGTCTTCAAAAGTACTCCATCATAACAAATGATTGGAGACAGTTTATTTGTAACAGTCAGCAAAAGTATTTTTATTAAAGTACAATAGGATGAAATAACGAATATACCTATAGTCTATTCTCCTAGTAATTCTCATTTTTAAAGATAATGAAAAGATGAAAACTCTCAATACAAGGTCACCTGGAGATCAAAAATGCCATGCACTTGTAAAATTGAGATGACTAACTGTGGGAGGGACAGCAGAGACCGTTTACTGATATACTAATGCTTTTTAAAATTTAGAATTCAGAAAAGGGCTTCTCACCCTGAACACTACGGACATTCTCAGCCAGATAATCCTTTGTTGTGGAAGGCTGTCCCGTGCATCACAGGGTAATGAGCAGCACCCCGTCCCCTACCCAGTAGATGCCAGCACACACCCTCTCCTCCCCCACAGCTCTGACAGCCAAGACTGTCTCCAAAGGGCCCCTGGGGAGAGCTGCCGGGCTGGGGAGCAAAAGGCACCCGAGCTTGAGAACTACTGGCTTATAAGCAGAAAAAATGAAATGAAGGGAGGGTGCTGTTTTGTTTTTCTGCTGGTTAATGTTCCAAGATAATATATTTGAATCTGATCACAGACTATATTTAAGAGATTCTGCCTTATAGAAAACAAAAGCATTTAATATCTATCATTAGTCAAAAGTTCAGAAGAGTTCCAGAAGATCCATTGTACTCCAATGACCCCTCCAATCACACATACATGCACATATCCACACACACCCACACAGTATTGCCATGCTGAACAGAAGAAAATGCACAAAACTACTTTATCTCCATTTCTTATTTCATTAAATATATAGACCAGACTGTTTCAGTTCCCATAGAATCCAAAGGAATTCTCAGCTTATTCAATGCAACTCAAATACCACAATAGCTGCATCACTCTAGAGAGGATAAACCTAAACCCTAGAGCAAGTATTAAACTCTTCCTCACATTTCAACAAATTTGGAGAATGATACAAATTAACCACAATGCTTGAAAAACAAAATAACTAAGAAGCATATTTGAGTTTTGAAACAGAAGCTGAGTAAGGATAAGGGCAATGAAAACATTCAAAATCAAAAGGAATCTGAAGGCATTTCAGGATGAGGGCAAAACTCAAAAATATTTCCCCCAGAATGAAAAGGAGTGAATTATACACTTGGCCATATCCTCGAGGAACAGTCTACATAATCCGTCTCCAGTATCCACACCATGCGATGGAAAATGAAAAATCCAAGTCCACAAAATATTAAAGAGAACAGTAAACATCCATCCTAAACACCTGAACTAAAACTGCTCTTTACTACTACTCTTCATTTGATTTTTAAAAAATCAAATATCCATAAACAAACAAACAAAAAGACAACTTTGGAAATGTTTTCTCATAAAAATAGCCATCCTCATGCTTCCAGCAGGCAAGATTAAATATTACACAGAAAAATCAATTAGGAAAAAAAAATATATGTAATAATCCTCTATGTGAGTGCATCTGATGCATAACAAAAGACCTTTTAAAAAATCACACATTTTAAGTATTAAAAATATTCATGTATAAATATGGACTAAAGTCTTTAAGATTTATTTCAATTATCTTCAACAGAATTATATTTTAAACTAGGATTTTTTTAAAAACCTATTCAACAATACTTAATTAGTTTAAAGTAAGTGCAATATCTACGTACTCTCTAGTAACAAAATTACTTTATTGGAAAATTTTGGCCCTATTAACCTCCTGACTCAGTGAGAATAATCCTACAAGACACTAATGCTCAGTTCTTTTTACTCCCAAGCCAAGCAGAGGAAGCTGTAAGGTCTGCAGCGACAGCCTGCTTTTCCAGAAGTAATACCTTGAGACTGCTCAAGAATAGCCTCCTTCAACAATTAGTGTGACTCCGGTGGGTTTGGGAGGGAATAATATCCACAATTCCTTGGTCAGTGGCCATGATGCCCCTCCTCCTCAAGGGCAGGAGATCAGAAAAAGGGATATGAAAAAGAGGAGTTCACCAACCAGAACATATAGGGGCAGAGGAAGAAGAGTACTAGAGGAAAAATAAAAACTACATGGTTATGTCACAAAAAGCAAGAGATTTAATGTTATCCAGTATTCATTCATTTCAGAGACACCATTGTTTATCTTCCTCCCCAAACCCTGCACAAAAAGAACCGTCAGCCTGCCTTAAGCATGTTCCTTCTTCCATTTAAACAGACATGATTCTTTTGGTTAATCTCTGGCAATGATCGCCATTTCACAAACACATTCAGCCCACCCGGAACTGATCAATACCACTACAGACATAAGACTAGACTTTATCCATTTATTAACCACAGGGAAATGTACCATTCAGCAAATTCTATACATTACAAAAGATTCTATTAAAAAGGGGGGCAGGGAGGACGGATGGACACCGACACACACACATACAAACACACACACACCACAGACGTACACAAAGAAAAGACTACCACCCTCTAATTTCCCTGTGGCAAATGAGATAAAAGACATGGCCATGAAACCTGTCAATTCGTTGTCCCCCTATAATTCAATCTCACAACGTAGTAACTGAACATTGAATTTTATGATAAATATATCCACTGCCACTTTAAAATTGTTTCATATACAAACTAACTCTCCTCTTACGTACATCTGCACACCTTTGAGCTAAATGCTGTATTCATTTACAGAATTTCAAATACAAAAGCCTAGATAGTTTTCCAACCACTGGTTGCAACCACAGAACGTTCTCACAAAATCAAAATTTCAAATGTAAATGGGCCAAATTCTTCTTTCAACCCTGGGCCAAAACCCATTTTATGACTACAATGTACCTGACAGTATGTACCATTTCAAATGGGCTGTTCTAAACCGAAAACAATGCTCCAACACAACGCGTTTAAAATAAGTATTCCGTAGGTAAGCAAAATCTATGCCAGAAAAGAGCACATAAATGGTGGTTGAAAGCCAGCACATTAGCAACACACAGTGGCATACCTCTTCTGCACTGGGTTATTGTTAATACTCCAACAACAACTACAACTATTTTTAACACTGCTGGACACTGAAGTTGCAGAAAACGTGAGGGGACACCCAGATGAAATTGCTGATATAATGCATTGTTTCTCACGGTCAAAATCAAGTAGCAACTGACTTGATCTGCCGTGATAGTCACTGAAGCACTGATTAAAAGATGTTAAAAATCAATCAAACAAACAAACAACAACAAAACACCCTTATTTTTGGAATATGCCACACTAAAAGGACGTTTTGTAATACGCCTTTCAGGTCTCAAACCTTTGCATAAATTGTCACTTGTGGTATTTGCGGCTTAATTGCAAGCCAACCAGCGCTGTCATTCAGCGTTACGGCCACAAACCATGACTTTCTCACTTTCACAACAACAGAGCAGTCACTCTTATCAGTCGCCAACCAAACTCGAAAAGAGAAAAATTCATGGAGGTTTCCAGATCATAATCAGCCCGGGAGGGGTCGTGGGGGAGGGCGGCAGCCGAGGGGATCGGGGTGGGGAAACCTCCCCAGGCTCCGCTGGAGCTCGCCGACCCGACAACAACCGCGGCCTCCGGCAGCGGCGGCAGCCTAGCCGCGCCGCGCTCCATGCACCTACCTGAAGAACAAGAGATAAGAAAGACGGCAAACGCCAACTTTGCAGCAGCTCCCATTTTCCCGAGGCGCCGGGGAAGCCGTAGGAAGTTCTCGCTAGATATCCAGTTCCCTGGGTCTTCCTCGGAGACAAACCTCCTGGTGTAAAATCAACCGTCATAAAACATATTCGGAAGCCCCGACCAAAAAAACGTTCACGGGGTCAAAAAAAAGAGAAAAAAAAATAAAAAATAAAAAAAGCGAGCACAACAATAAAAAAAAAAAATGCACCACGGGGGGAAAAAACCGCCACACACAAGCACAACACACAAAACCAAACAACGAAAAGCCAACAACAACAAAAGCGGGTTTAAATCACTGTCAAAATCACTGTCAGCTCCGCTCGCCTCTCGGGTCTCTCCGAACAAAACGCCAGGCTGAGGCGACGAGGAGGCGGCGGCGTCCGCTGCCGCCCGGACAGTCCGGGAACCGAGCTGGGTCCGACGTCCGGACCGACCTTCAACCCGGACACCCAAAGTCCGCGGACCACTGGCGGCCGAGCTCGCGGCGGTGGCGGCCGAGACGGCGGCGGTGGCGCGGAGAAGCAGCGGCGGGCGGCTGCGGTGGTGCAGGCGGCGGCCAAGTTCTGGTCCAGGCTCTGGCTCCGGCTCCGGGCTCCAGGCTCGGCCGCGTTTTCGGTCCCCTGGCCTCCGCCGGCCCCGCCCCCTAAACTTCCGGTTCCGGCCCGAAGCTGGAAGCCAGGCACGGCGAAGGAACGCTCGGCAGCGGCGGCGGCGGCGGCGGAGGCGGCGGCGGCGGCGGCAGCGGCGGCCGGGCGCAGCGCGCGTGCCGGGCCGTGAGCGCGAGGAGATTGTCGGGGAAGCGAGGCGGGAGCGGGGGAGGGGTAAGAGAGCGAGGGCGGGGCCGGCAGGAGGCGAGGAGGCGGGGCGGACGGAGGCTCTTTACCGCGAGGCCTCGTCGTCCGGCCTGCTTGGCCTGCTGGGCGGTGGGGCTCGAATGGCTGGCAAGTGAATGTTGTTGGGGTCTCGAGTGCATGGTTTCCTGATCGTGCTCCACTGACCTTTCAGCGGAGGGCACGCCTGAATGGTCAGGGGAGCCCGAGAGGAACAGGACCCGGGGCGGGGCGGGGCGGGCGTCTGCGGCGCCCTGTCTTTCCTCTGGGGGGACGCCTCGTCCGCTCTTAGATCCCGGGCGCCGGAAAGCCGGGGTGGGACTGGGTCCTCCGCACTTGCCGACCTGCGGGAGCTGGTGTTTGTACCCCAGTAGTAGTAGTGCGTCCTGCCCCTGTGGCTTTTGCTTTATGCATTTTGTATTTCGGTTAAAAGGGAAAGAAAAGGGGTTGGGAGGCGGGTGGAACTCGAGGAGGACGGGCTATCCACCCGGCCAGGATTTCCACGGCAATTACCGTGATGTGCAAAGTGAATCCATTCCCTCCTTCCCTTTTGTACACAAAGCATTGTTGAGAACTGTTCTGCGTATAATAGGTTCTCAAATATCTATTACTCGCTGAAGAGAAAACCTGCAAATTTTGATCGACATATTTGATCAGACTAGTGTTTACTTTTTCGAATTTTAGTTCGTTTCGGGCTTATTTTTACCCCTGAATCCAAGTTGATTTCTTAAAAGATGCTATGCTAGGCACGGTATGGGATCCAAAATGTAGAAGTAGGATCTCTACCTGAGGGACTTCACAGTAGTTGCTATAGTCGAAGCTGGCTACGGAATACAAACCGAAGAGAGTATTAAAGGTACCAGCTTTGTTATTTACCACACTTGAGCGAGCTCGGTGTAGGTGCAGGTCTTAGGTCTGCTTTCCCGTTTTATGCCAGCGTTCAGTGTCAAGCCTGACGTGATAGGTGCTTAATGTGAATAATGGTATAAGTGACTAGCGAATAACTGCCTTTTTCTTAAATACAATATTCCCACATGTAATCTACAAGTTTTGGTGTTTTATTAATAAATAAAACATCTCTTTTATATGGCTAATTCATGTTGTACTTGTGATTTACAAATTCCCACATTTCCCCACAAAGCCAAGCCTTCTCCCTTGTATTTATAGTGTCTTATTTTTCTCTTCCTCTAAATTACTGTGTTTCTGTTAAGTTCATCCTGTAATTACCTGCCCATTTCTACAACTTGTCAAGGTTATTAGTAATCACTGTGGCTCTTTAAACCCTCTCCAAGATTTCCAGTTCTCAAGTCCTGATGCTCAGAATTTGAATGATATTGTGCAACAGTTAAGAAAAGTCACTAGTTGGGCTTCAAAGTGTCTAAATGGCCTCATATTATGTAGTTCTTTGGACTTTATGAACTGGTCAGAGGAATAAATAGAAACCTTCCATTCTCTGATTAAGGTTTGCCACTAACTTTTCTAGAATGGAAGTGTATTTTATTTAGTTCATTTCAGGAATTTGATGTTAGTTATGCCCTGAGTCAGGCCTCACTGTTGTCTTATCTCTGCATCACCTCAGTGTTTCTTAAATTGTGAAACAAGAGCAAGTGGAATAACAGGAATGACTAGCAATAGGACTAAAACTTGAAAAAATATTCCTTATCTTACCACCCAAATTTCCAGTATAAGAATGCAAGAGAAGATGAAAAATATTTTTCCATAATATGAAAAATGAGCAACAAGTCAAAGTCTTCACTAGACTATTCTTTAATAAAGAGTTAAAATAGCTCCTTGGTAGAAATTGTTAACATCCAGTAACAGTAGTTATCCATTTTGTTCCTGAATGTGTGTTCATTCCCACCCTCTGCATTAAAAAAAAAAAAAAAAAATCTAAAATACAATAGAAACCAACAAGAATCTATTGTGTAGTACGGGGAACTATACTCAGTATCTTGTAATAAGCTGTGTGTGAGTGTGAATCACTTTGCTGTATACTTGAAACACAACATTGTAAATCACCTATATTTTAGTAAAAATTTTTTAAAACCTAGGAATAATGAAAGTCTTCTGTTTTATGTTGTTTCTAAAGACATAGCTATAGCAATTAGATCAACAAACTAACTTTAATACCAGGTATCAACTTAATATTGACTATTTCCCAGTTCACACGAACCAGAAATTCATTTTTGGCTAGTTTCTTTCATTTTTAGAAATATTTAGTTCGTAAGTGCAAAAAATTTTAAAAAAAAATTTTTAACAGAATAAGACTTGAGAGTATGACTAATTCCCACTTGAATTCCAAAGCTTAAAAAGAAGATCGAGGCAGCTGCAGCTAACACTACTGCCCCTCTTTCCTTCCTATTTTCTATAATCACCTTTTCTTATCTACGAATCCAACACTTTCCTAACAATGCAAGCTGAACAAACTGGATTTAGGAAGGAAGGAAAGAAAAGGAAAAGGAAACATGAAAGGAATTCTGGTTTGCCTGAGCTTTAGACAATTATGCGTTAAACAGCTTTAGCTAACATCACTCAAACCTGATACCGAGGCTTACAATCACTGCAGTGCTAAGAATTTCAAATCCACAGTCCTGACAGAAGTTCAATTGAACTTCTAGTTCTTCCCAACTGGAAGACACTCAAGAAGCCAATTTACCCTAGAGATTCAAGTGTGTGTTGACTGGATGAGGAAACAGGTAAAAGAATCAGACACTGCTTCCTGAACAAAGTTGATTGTTTCATATGCTTGAAACTCACAAGGCTCAAAAACGTATAGATTAAATCTCCAACTCCAAGGTAAGGCTGCAACTGAACTGGGCTGGAATTGACCTCACCTTTGAGACTGGGTACATTGTGAGGAAATCCACCTTGAGCTCTTCACCTGCCTTTGGATATACCAACAGCCACAAATAAGGAAGACATGCCAAATTTCTCTTTCTTCATCTTCAGGAGGATGACAAAATCCCTTTGGAGAATGAAGGATATTGGATTCCCCTTCTATGAAGGATTTTAAAGTACTTCTGCTGCTTTCACCTACTGTAAAAATCTACTCCTATGTTCAAATAACACAGACATTCCTGAAGTGGCACAAGTAATGAATTTGTTATATACCTAAGCTGTAAGGCATAGTACAAGCGTAACAAACTTAGTAACTTGATAAGTCAGAGGAAGGCAGATAATAATCTTATCTTCTGTGAATATTCTAGCTTTTGCTACTGTAACTTTCCTTTTCTACATATCCATGGCATTGCATTGTGCCAATCAGGCAAAAGACATGTACTGAGAAGAATAAGGATGTGGAAATGGCTAAGGGACAAAACATTAAGACAGAATGTTTTAGGTCAGGAAAGTGAGTTAGAGGAGTTAAGAGAAACTAGCTATGATGGAAATAAGGTATCCAGCACTTTGATTAAAAAAAAAGCTATACCAACCCAGCTAGTAGTAAAATCTCAACAACCAACTGGTTTCTCTGTAACATCCTAGGGTGGTAGTTGAATCGCTAAGTCGTGTCTGACTTTTGTGACCCCATGGACTGTAGCATGCCAGGCTCCTCTGTCCATAGGATTCTCCAGTAATTCTGGAGTGTTCTCCACTCAAGTATTCTTGAGTGGATTGCCATTTCCTTCTCCAGGGGATCTTCCCAACCCAGGAAACGAACCCAGGTCTCCTGCCTTTCAGGCAGATTCTTTACCAACTGAGCTATGAGGGAAGATCATCCCAAAGATAACATTTGACTTTTTCTCCCACTGTCACCTTGTTCAAAATCCGGTAAATGTGTGGGAAATAGAACAGGTTTAAAATTTAGGAATGATTTTTTTCCCCACCCTCCAATTTATATTCATGACAGAGGACTTAGTTTTCTCTCTTATTTCTAATAGTTTTCTATTTTATTTCTAAATTTTATGACTATTTTATAAATGCTACAACTTTTTTTATTGCTTACTTTTTAAACTATTTTATTTCTAGTAGTTTTCATCTATTATTCATATTACAAAGAATAGTTGAGGCTTTGAGATACACTATGTAAAGCAATGCCAAGGACTTAAGTCATTCAAGTTGAAGTAAAACAAAACTACTCAAAGTGAAGTTCTCAAACAGTGTTCATCTCAAACTGTTACTGATCTTCAGTGAGACTAGCATAGACATTGACAACAACCATTTACATTTTGTAGAAATTGACAGAATAATTTTACTTCATTGAAGGTAATAATAAAGGGCTTATATTTTTTATTTTTATTTCGTGTTTTTAGTCATTAAACATAACTGTATTTTATTAAAAAAAATCTCATAGATTGTTAATTTGGCAAATACAATTTGAAAGGCACTGAAGTAGAGAATAGGCTATAAACCCAAGACTTTCTCAAAAACAAGTGCCCTTCCTCCATTTTGACAAATACTTAAAATTTAAATAAGGCTTTGATGCTTAGTTCTAAAATAGTCCTAAAATATTCTATAATGCACGACTACATAAGAATCATTTTCACTATATTGTCCATCTTTATTCATTTATTTGACATAATTATTACATAAAAGATTTGTGTGAGATGTTGATTGTATAATGATAAATGAAATGGATATAATCTCTGCCCTCATTGAGCTTATAGTAACATAAAGAAGACAGAAAAGTAGCAAGTAAGCAAATAATTGTCAAATGGGAAGGATTATTTATAAAAATTGACAGGATGTTGAGACACAGAACAAGAATGGTAGTATTAGATATGAAGAGAGTTCTTATATAAGAGGATGATTCAGGAAGGACTTACTAAGGAAGTGGCATTTAAACTGAAACCTACAAGATGAAAAGGAGATAGCTATGAGAGGAGCTAGTTAAGAAGGAACAGTATGTACAAAACCTACAATATGTTCAAGAAATTGGAAAGGCTCTTGTGGCAGTGAAAAGAGTGTACGAAAAAGGAGAGAGAGGGAAACAGGCCTCAGACTGCAAGATCTTATAGGTCAAAATAAGGTTCTTGGAGTTGATTCAAAGTGAAGCATCAAGCCATTGGAGCATTTTTTTAAATTATTTATTTTTTAATTGAAGGGTAATTGCTCTACAGAATTTTGCTGGTTTCTGCCAAATATTAACATGCATCAGCCATAGGTATACATAAGTCCCCTCCCTCTTGAACCTGCCTCCTATCTCCATCCCGTTCTGTCCCTCTAGGTTGATAGAGAGCTTGAGTTCCCTGAGTCACACCACAAATTTCCATTGGTATCTATTTTACATATGGTAATGTAAATGTCCATGATACTGTCTCCATACGTCTCACTCTCTCCTTCCCACCTCCAGTGTCCATAAGCCTGTGCTCCATGTCTCTCCCATTGGAGGATTTTAATTAAGGTAGTTATACGGTCTGGTTTATGTTTAAAAGATTACTCTTGCTCTTAAGTGGAGAACAGGTTGCAAGAGATTATCACAGAAAGCAGCTAGTTAGCATGATGCTGCATTAAGCAGATTATGGTACCATGAACTATTATGGAAAGGGGTAGACAGATTCAAGATGTATTTTGGAATCAACAGGATTTGCTGATGAACTGGATGACTCCTACTTTTCATCTCTAGCAAATGAGCAGCAATAGTTTCATTTGTTGCTTTGGGCAAGATTTAAGGGGAGAGATACATTATAGGGAAGGGAATAGAGACATTAATAGTGGAAGGTTTCAATTTTAAAAGTGTTAAATTTGAGATGCTGTGAGACATACAAATGGATATGTAGCGTAAGAAATTGGATGTGGGTAACTGAAGTTTGGAGGGACATGCAATCTCAAAGATATAAATTTGGGAATTGTCAGCACTCAAATGGTATTTAAGGCCATAGAAATGAATGAAAGCCTCTAAATAATGAGTGGACAGAAAAAAGAAATCTAGCAAGTAGAGGATTAAAAGCCAGGAAAGGGGATGAAAAAGTAATGAAAAAGCCATAGAGATGAGATAAAAACTAAGAGAGATGTCATACATGAAAGTGTTTTGTAAAAGGGAAATAGCACTAGTATTAAAATCTAGAAAGACATAAATAAATTGAAGAGTGAAAAAATAAGGGCCATTGGATGGGGCATCATGGAGAGAATAGCTCCCCTTTCAGCAGAAGCCATATTGAGGCAGGAGGGAGAAGAAAGGGCAAGCAGAAACAGGTGAGCTTGTAGAACTGAATACTGAAGGGTGATGGTATTCTCCACTGAGAGCTCTAAATTGCCTCAAATATTGATATAAAGCAAGGTTTTCAACTCTAAGTGGAAGGGGCATGATGAAAAGTTACAAAATCATCCTAATTGAGGTCAGAGAGAGAAGTATTAGGGTAAAATTGCCAAACTTCAGCACCCATTTGAGGTTGGAGATCATATTTATCACAACTCTAGTCTGCCCAACTGTGTAGTTACTTCCCAGAACACATCATCATTGGCAGGCACAGAAAAGGCAGATGACTGAGTTCTTAAATGGCTGGATTTAAGTAAGTAATTTTAAGGAAGAGAGAAACAAGGAAGTTATGGGAGTTGTTATGGTAGTCATTGGAACAATGAATAATGGAATTTGAGTCATATAGTCTAGAATAGGCTGTTGTGGATAGAAAGAAGTGATAGGTGTAATGGATTAGAAGGCTGACACCACTCAGAGCAATTATTGCTTCCTGGCAGATATTTAAGCAAGTGAGCTAGAAGGATAGCTTGATAACCTCAGATATGCAGATAACATCACCCTTATGGAGGAAAGTGAAGAAGAACTAAAGAGCCTCCTGATGAAAGTAAAAGAGGAGAGTGAAAAACTTGGCTTAAAACTCAATATTCAGAAAACTAAGATCATGGCATCTGGTCCCATCATTTCATGGCAAAGAGACGGGGAAACAATGGAAACAGTGAGAGACTAATTTGGGGGGCTCCAAAATCACTGCAGATAGTAACTACAGCCATGAAATTAAAAGACACTTGCTCCTTGGAAGAAAAGCTATGATCAACCTAGACAGCATATTAAAAAGCAGAGACATTACTTTGCCAACAAAGATCCATCTAGTCAAAGCTATGGTTTTCTAGTAGTCATGTATGGATGTAAGAATTGGACTATAAAGAAAGCTGAATGCCAAAGAATTGATGCTTTTAAACTGTGGTGTTGGAGAAGACTCTTGAGAGTCCCTTGGACTGCAAGGAGATCCAACCAGTCCATCCTAAAGGAAATCAGTCTGGAATATTCATTGGAAGGACTGATGTTGAAGCTGAAACTCTAATACTTTGGTCACCAGATGTGAAGAACTGCCTCATTGGAAAAGACCCTGATGCTGGAAAAGATTAAAGGCGGGAGGAGAAGGGGACGACAGAGGATGAGATGGTTGGATGGCATCACTGACTCAATGAACATGAGTTTGAGTGAGCTCCAGGAGTTGGTGATGGACAGGGAAGCCTGGTCTGCTGCAGTCCATGGGGTTGGAAAGAATAAGACACGATTGAGCAGCTGAACTAAACTGAAGTGATAGTCTAAGGATAAGGATTCAATGTGTTGGAGGGCAGCTGTGAGGACAGTGACCAGGGATTTACCATGGCAGTGATAGAAAAAAAAAAAAAAAGTCACTGGAAATGTGGAAATGAGAAAACTGGGTATCAAAGAGTCCAGGAACCTGGATGGGTCATTTGCAAGAATGTTGAAAGCACC
Source organism: Cervus canadensis (assembly GCF_019320065.1). Lineage (NCBI taxonomy): Eukaryota > Metazoa > Chordata > Mammalia > Artiodactyla > Cervidae > Cervus > Cervus canadensis. The sequence continues at coordinate 28,850,147 of NC_057400.1, read as the reverse complement.
TAGAATGGTGACAAAGATTATGCTGGTAAGTAAAAGATGATGCTGTTAAAGTGCTGCATTCAATACGCCGGCAAATTTGGGAAACTCAGCAGTGACTACAGGACTGGAAAAGGTCAGTTTTCATTCCAATCTCATAGAAATCTATATGCAGATCAAGAAGCAATAGTTAGAACTGGACATGGAGCAACAGATTGGTTCCAAATTAGGAAAAGAGTACATCAAGGCTGTATATTGTCACCCTGCTTATTTACCTTATATGCAGGGTACATCATGAGACATGCCAGGCTGGTTGAAGCACAAGCTGGAACAAAGATTGCCAGGAGAATTATCAATAACCTCAGACACCCTGATGACACCACCCTTATGGCAGAAAGTGAAAAAGAACTAAAGAGCCTCTTGATGAAAATGAAAGAGGAGAGTGAAAAAGCTGGCCTAAAACTCAGCATTCAAAAAAAAGGAAGATCATGGCATCCAGTCCCATCACTTCATGGCAAATAGATGGGGAAACAGTAACAGACTTTATTTTCTTGGGCTCCAAAATCACTACAGGTGGTGACCACAGCCATGAAATTAAAAGACGCTTGCTCCTTGGAAGAAAAGCTATCACCAACCTAGACAGCATATTAAAAAGCAGAGACATTAATGACCAAGGTCCGCCTAGTGAAAGCTATGGTTTTTCCAGTAGTCATGTATGGATGTGAGAGTTGGACTATAAAGAAAGCTGAGAGCCGAAGATTTGATGCTTTTTTTTTTTTTTTTTTTCCAGTGGGTTTTGTCATACATTGATATGAATCAGCCATGGATTTACATGTATTCCCCATCCCGATCCCCCCTCCCACCTCCCTCTCCACCCGATTCCTCTGGGTCTTCCCAGTGCACCAGGCCCGAGCACTTGTCTCATGCATCCCACCTGGGCTGGTCATCTGTTTCACCATAGATAGTATACATGCTGTTCTTTTGAAATATCCCACCCTCACATTCTCCCACAAAGTTCAAAAGTCTGTTCTGTATTTCTGTGTCTCTTTTTCTGTTTTGCATATAGGGTTATCGTTACCATCTTTCTAAATTCATATATATGTGTTAGTATGCTGTAATGTTCTTTATCTTTCTGGCTTACTTCACTCTGTATAAGGGCTCCAGTTTCATCCATCTCATTAGGACTGGTTCAAATGAATTCTTTTTAACGGCTGAGTAATATTCCATGGTGTATATGTACCACAGCTTCCTTATCCACTCGTCTGCTGATGGGCATCTAGGTTGCTTCCATGTCCTGGCTATTATAAACAGTGCTGCGATGAACATTGGGGTGCACGTGTCTCCTTCAGATCTGGTGTCCTCAGTGTGTATGCCCAGAAGTGGGATTGCTGGGTCATATGGCAGTTCTATTTCCAGTTTTTTAGAAATCTCCACACTGTTCTCCATAGCGGCTGTACTAGTTTGCATTCCCACCAACAGTGTAAGAGGGTTCCCTTTTCTCCACACCCTCTCCAGAATTTATTGCTTGTAGACTTTTGGATAGCAGCCATCCTGACTGGCGTGTAATGGTACCTCATTGTGGTTTTGATTTGCATTTCTCTAATAATGAGTGATGTTGAGCATCTTTTCATGTGTTTGTTAGCCATCTGTATGTCTTCTTTGGAGAAATGTCTGTTTAGTTCTTTGGCCCATTTTTTGATTGGGTCATTTATTTTTCTGGAATTGAGCTGCAGGAGCTGCTTGTATATTTTTGAGATTAATCCTTTGTCTGTTGCTTCATTTGCTATTATTTTCTCCCAATCTGAGGGCTGTCTTTTCACCTTGCTTATAGTTTCCTTTGTAGTGCAAAAACTTTTAAGTTTCATTAGGTCCCATTTGTTTAGTTTTGCTTTATTTCCAATATTTTGGGAGGTGGGTCATAGAGGATCTTGCTGTGATTTATGTCGGAGAGTGTTTTGCCTATGTTCTCCTCTAGGAGTTTTATAGTTTCTGGTCTTACATTTAGATCTTTAATCCATTTTGAGTTTATTTTTGTGTATGGTGTTAGAAAGTGTTCTAGTTTCATTCTTTTACAAGTGGTTGACCAGTTTTCCCAGCACCACTTGTTAAAGAGGTTGTCTTTTTTCCATTGTATATCCTTGCCTCCTTTGTCAAAGATAAGGTGTCCATAGGTTCGTGGATTTAATTCTGGGCTTTCTATTCTGTTCCATTGATCTATATTTCTGTCTTTGTGCCAGTACCATACTGTCTTGATGACTGTGGCTTTGTAGTAGAGTCTGAAGTCAGGCAGGTTGATTCCTCCAGTTCCGTTCTTCTTTCTCAAGATTACTTTGGCTATTCGAGGTTTGAGGTTTTTTGTATTTCCATACAAATTGTGAAATTCTTTGGTCTAGTTCTGTGAAAAATACCATTGGTAGCTTGATAGGGATTGCATTGAATCTATAGACTGCTTTGGGATTTGATGCTTTTGAACTTTGGTGTTGGAGAAGACTCTTGAGAGTCCCTTGGACTGCAAGGAGATCCAACCAGTCCATCCTAAAGGAAATCAGTCCTGAATATTCACTGGAAGGACTGATGTTGAAGCTGAAACTCCAATACTTTGGCTACCAGATGTGAAGAACTGACTCTTTGGAAAGGACGCGGATGCTGGGGAAGATTGAAGGGAGGAGAAGGGGATGACAGAGGATACGATATTTGGATGGCATCACCGACTCTGTGGACATGAGTTTGAGCAAGCTCTGGGAGTTGGTGATGGACAGGGAACCCTAGTGTACTGCAGTCCATGGGGTCGCAAAGAGTCAGACACAACTGAGCGACTGAACTGAATTGAACTGAACTGAAAAATATTAAGACTTTGAGAATACCAAGGTGTTACTTGGAACTGTTCAATAACAGCATTCCTCAACATTATCTTTACAAAATAAATTATTTTTAAAGAATATCATATATATTCTTACTTAATTTTCATTACAACTTTGTAAAGTAAGTAAGTCGCCTTGGTAATATTACTACTGTTTCATAGATAAGAAAAAAACCTGAGTCTCAGAGAAATTACAAATATTTTAGAAGCAGGTAAATGGAGGCACATGGTAAAGAGAGAGAATTTATTGTTTTCTATTTTAAATTAAATTCAAGTTTATCAAATAAATTAAGGATAATTTATTAAATATTTAAAAGCATTCTTTTTAAGGTTACCTTTCAATGGCACTTTTCCAAGTATATTTTAATAAGTATATTTTAACTTTCTCTGTATACAAAACATTCAGTCTTCATAGTTTCTCAAAAGCATTCACTGCAAAGTAAGATGAAGTTCCATTCAAATGTGTGATTTGAACAGTTCCCTTCTATAATATGGTGAGAGCATTTAAAACAGTCTGTGCTGAGATGAAATTATGATAAAAATTAAGAATAATTATTACTAAAACTCCATTTCTGAAAAATTATAAATAGGAAAAGGAAAATAATAGATGTGAGTTTATTGTTATTACTGTGTATAAATGTGAATTTTTGCAATTGACAATAGGGAATAGTATATGTGTATAATATATAACACCTTTTACAATTTAAAAAAAACAGTGGAGGAAAGAAAGATCATTTTTTTTCTCTATTTAAAAAATAATTTTGTTTTCTCAGGCTGAACTATATGGGATTTTCCTACCTGTTTAAGCATGCAAATTAAGCAAAACACTTAACTGCACTTTATTGTGCTTCATTTTAACTTAGATCAGAAAAATTTTAATCAAAGCACTACTGAGGCTTCAGGGGAAACAATTGTAGGAATGTTTGTAGTAATCTTAACTGGTCAAAATATGTTACATGCATTTTTTCACATTCAAAATCAGTTATTACTAGCTACTCTTGCAAATAAGTGATAATTTTATCTCATTTTTCAGGTGAACAAATACAAAGGTTAAATAGCTTGCCCAGGGGCACAAATTGAATCAGTAGCAGAAGCAGGATTATAACTCCAAATGACTGACTCAAAGCTTAGTCCAATGAGCCATAATGTTTCTCAAGTAGCAAGGCATTTTAATTGTCCCTCTAAGCAGGAAACAGAGCTCTAAATGGAGCATGTCCCATCCAGAAGGCCTATGGTACATAGTAGAGAGACCTACTTCTCTTATTAAAAAAAAAAAAGCCACCAAATTGTTTTTCAACCTCACCTTTTTGTAAGGAGAATATATGTTATACATTCAAAAAGTAATGAAAAATATGTTGTAAAAAGGCACTACATTTTGTACTTTGAAACCAAAAAGATGTTTTGTTTTGGTTTTTCACTACTGACATTAGACCTGGGATACACAGAACAGTGAATTTGCAGTATTAGATAAATACCTACATAACTCAGGAATCCATCTTCCCTTTGTGATTTAGGCTAACCATAGAAAAACAGCAATTATACAAATTTTATTTAATATTTGAATAGATGCTTTCCTGACTTATTTTCTTATTTCAAGTCCACCCTAGTACATAATTTTTCTGACTCAGTTTTAACTTTGCAGTTTTAAAACCACAACTGAGAAGACTATGCTGAAAGTAGAGATTAAGGAAAACTGCAGATTGAAAGTAAATGGTTCAACTTCCACTTCTGGCTATGATAGAAGAGCTTATACTACTTTAACTCTCCTGTTGAGAACAACTATTTAAAAGTATGTAAAGCAATTGTATGAAGTCACTAAACAGGAACTAAGGAGGCCAGTACTGCTGGAACCTAATCAAAGCTATGGTTTTTAGTCTAGTCAAAGCTATGATTTTTCCAGCAGTCATGTATGGATGTGAGAGTTGGACTATAAAGAAAGCTGTGCACTGAGGAACTGATGCTTTTGAACTGTGGTGTTAGAGAAGACTCTTGAGAGTCCCTTGGACTGCAAGGAGATCCAACCAGTCCAGCCTAAAGGAAATCAGTCCTGAATATTCACTGGAAGGACTGATGCTGAAGCTGAAGCTCCAATACTTTGGCCACCAGATGTGAAGAACTGACTCATTGGAGAAGACCCTGATGCTGGGAAAGATTGAAGACGGGAGGAGAAGGGGATGACAGAGGGTGAAATGGTTGAATGGCATCACTGACTCAATGGACATGAGTTTGAGTAAGCTCCAGGAATTTGCTAATGGACAGGGAACTAAACTGAACTGGGGGAACCAAGATCCCAGAGTGGAGAAAACTATAATGAATATAATGAGCTCCACATTCACCTCAAAATTTCACTTATGTATTTGTAGATTTGTGGCATCAGCAATAGAGGCTAGAAAGTGTCAGCCTGGACTTATGGCAGTCTCGCTGGGGTAGGGAAACAGATATTAAAGTTTGAGTCTAACAAAGTGATTAGAACTTGAAAGACTAAGATCCAGAAGTTGAGAAAACCACAGAGGAGGAAGCCCAGACTTCTGTGCAATTTCCTCTTACAGAATGTGCTGTCTCCTAAACCGTGCAGGGTAACATGTGGAGAAACTAAGTGTAAAGTAAAGCTTAGAGGTAAAAGAGTGAGCTGAGATTTTTGGCAGTCTTGGAGAGCTTAAACGAAAAAGATGAAAATTTAGACACCATCAACATGCAAGAACCAAAGTAAACACTTCAGGATTTCATAAGAAAACCAAGAAGTCTACTCCTTAAAAGTTAAAGGCTATGCTTTAAGAGTTAGAACAAACTGGAAGTTGACGAGGCTAAAAAGTCTAAAATCCAGCCTCAGTTGTAGGGATGTAATAAGTCCATATAATACATGACTACGGCATATTAAATCCTTTCTGGAAAAAGGTAACTTCGTGTAGAGTCTTTGCAATTTTTCACACAGTGTTCAGCATTCAATTTAAAGCTTAGCAAGTGTGTAAAAAACAGGACCAAATGGAAATGCTAGAACAAATTACAAGAACTAAAATTAAAAGATGAGTTTACAATGGATTAGGTACATCAGAGAAAAGAATAGTGAATCTAACAGAGAAAGGTGTCCAAAATATTTAAATTTAAGGATAGAGACTAAAAGAAGTGGAAAATACAGGAGAATAAGAGCTATGTGGAACAGAGTTTAAAAGTCTGATACACTGATAGGAGAGCATGAATTGAACAAAAGCAACATTTTAAATACTGTTGGCAACTACTTTTATAAAACTCATGGAAGACAGGAAGTCTTAAGTTCAAGAAGCCCCATAACACCACAGGAGAAGTACAAAGAAACTATACCCAGAGTATCATAATCAAACATCTGAAAGACAATGATAAAAATAAATGTTGAAAGTAGTCAGAGGAAAAAATATATATATACATTACTTTCAAAGGAGCAAAAATAAGATTTAAGTCCACGTTCTCTGACAGAAACAATGGAATCCAGAAGACATCTTTAAAGTTGTCTTAATGAATGGTAGCTTTAAAGTTCTGAAAGAACATAATGCCAACTCAAAATTCTATACTTGTAAAATAGCCTCAGAAGGGAATGTGAAATAAATATATTTTCAGATAAACAAAAGAAGGGAGAATTTGTTACTACTAGATCTATTGTAAAAGAAAATCTAAAAGAATTTTTTTCAGGTTTATATGTGGAACTGCAAGAAAAGATTAAGAACACAGGGAAGGGTACATTAGTAAATCTATACAAATAATAGTAGTAATATATGATGTAATTTAAAATATATGCAGAATGAAAATAAATGACAACACTAAAAGTGTTATCCAAGAAGTGTAAATATACTACTTCAAGGTAGATTGCAACAAGCGAAGGATGAATGTTGGAATTTCTTATTTATGATAACCAACAAAATAAATAAATCACTAACAATCTAATGAAAAGTGAAAATGAAAGTGTTAGTCACTCGGTTGTGTCCAACTCTTTCCGGCCCCATGGATTGTAGCCTGCCAGGCTCCTCATCCATGGAATTCTCCAGGCGAGAATACTGGAGTGGGTAGCCATTCCCTTCTCCAGGGAATCTTCCCAAACTAGGGATCAAACCTGGGCCTCCTGCATTGCAGGCAGATTCTTTATCATCTGAGTTACCAGGGAAGCCCAACAATCTAATAAATGTGACAAATGGAATAATAAACATTTGATTAATCTAAAAGAAGATGGTACAATATGAAACATATAGTAAGAAGGTAGATTTAAATCCAAATACAGCAAAAATTATACTTAGTTAGATTAACACTCCCATTAAATGAAAAAGATGGTCAAAGTGGACAGAAAACAATAGCCAACTGTATGTTGCTTATAAGAGGTACACCTTAAATAAAAGGGCTCTTAAATGTATAAAGTCATCACTATGAAAAATATAACATGAAATAATAACCAAAAGAAAACAGTGTAAAACTATACTCATATCAGGTAAAGCAAATTCTAGGGCAAAAAGTAATATTAGAGAAGAAAATGTGTGCTTCATAATGACAAAGGGATCAAGATTATACATTTAATTTTTTAAAATAAATTTTAATATACTTCACCTAATAATAAAGTCTTAAATGTGTGAATAATGATGTTACAGAGATTAAAAATATTTCAGTAGTTTGTGTCTTTCTTGTACTTTGTCCATTTCATGTTGGTTATCTAATTTGTTGGCATACAGTGTTCATAGTGTTCCATTATAATCTTTCCTATATCTGTAAGACCAGTATAAATGGCCTATTTTTCATTTCTAATTTTAGTCATTTGAGTCTTCTTTCTTGGTTCTTTAATTTTTTTGATCAATTCAAAGGATTGACAATTTGTTGATATTTTCAAATAATCAAGTTTTAGTCTCACTGCTTTTCTCTATTTTTCTGTTCCTTGTTTTATTTATTTCCTCTCTAATCTTTGTTTTTCCTTTCTGCTTATTCTGGATTTAGTTTGCTCTACTTTTTCTAGTTTGTTATGGTGGAAGATTTGGTTATTTATTTGAGATATTTCTTTTCTTTTATCTAGGCATTTATAACTATAAGTTTTTCCCTGGCCACTTCTTTCACTGCATAAGTTTTAGTAAGTTGTGTTTTCATTTTCATTCATCTCAAAATACATTCTACTTTTCCTTGTGACTTTTAAAATCTATTTATTATTTAGGAGTATGTTATTTAATTTTCACATATTTGTAGCTTCTCAAATTTCTGTTATTCATTTTTAATATTATGAAACTGTGTCCAAAGAACATATATCCTATGATTTCAGTCATTTTAACTTTATTGTGGCTTGTTTAATGGCCTAACATATGGTCTACCCTAGAGAAATATTCCATATGCACTTGAGAAGAATGTGAATTTTGCTGTTGCTGGATAGAACATTCCATGGATGTATTTTAGGTCTAGTTGTCTTATACCATCATTGCACTTTTCAATTTTCTTGTCGTTCTTCTCTCTTTCTGTTCTATCCATTATTGAAGGTAGGGTATTAATGTCTCAAACTATTGTTTTTGAATTGTCTATTTCTTTCTCAAATTCCATAGGCTTTGCTTTATGTATTTTGGAGCTCTGCTGCAAGGGGTGTATATATTTTAAATTGTTACATCATTATGAGGGATTGATCCATTTATTATTATAAAATGCCCTTCTTTGTTTCTAGTAACCATTTTTGTCTTAAAAATCTATTTTGTCTCATATTAGTATACTACTCTAGGTCTCTTTTGGTTATTAGATCTCTTTGATTACAGTAACCAAAGAGATTGTTTTCCTATTCTTTTATTTTCAACCTCTTTGTTCTTTGAATCAAACATATAGACAACATAAAGTTGGATTGCTTTTTAAAATCCATTTTTCTAATATTTGTCTTGCTTCAAATGCTTAATTCATTCACATTTAACGTAATCACTGGTAATGTAGGATTTACATTTACCATTTTGTTATTTGTGTTCTGTGTCATGTCTTTTTTCCCTTTCTGCAGTCTTTGGGTTAGATGTTTTCTAGTGTATTACTTTAACTCCCTTGTTTTTTCTATTGTACTATTTGAGTGTTTTAATGGTTGCCATGGGCATTACTATTAACATACTAACTTAAAACCATCTACTTCAGATTAATACTAACTTAATCTCAATAATGTACAAAAACTCTGCTCCACTGTAGCTCATTTTCTCACCCCAATTTTTGTGCTATAATTGTCATACAAATTATATTTTTATATACTAAGTCCATGAATATGATTTTATAATCTGTGTGTATATCTTTTAATTCATATAGGGGAACAAAAGCATTACAAACAAAAGTACATTTTTACTTTATCTTTTGACAATTTGATTATGATTTGTTTGTATCAAGGGGTGAAGCAACAGTATGGAGATTTCTCTAAAAACTAGGAATAAAACTACCATATGACACAGGAATCCCACTACTGGGCATATACCCTGAGAAAACCATAATTCAAAAAGACACATGTACTCCAATGTTCACTGCAGAACTATTTACAATAGCTAGGACATGGAAGCAACCTAAATGTCCACTGACAGATGAATGGATAAAGAGGTTGTGGTACATACATACAATGGAATATTAGTCAGCTAGAGAAAGGAACAAATTTGAGTCAGTTCTTTTGAGGTGGAGATTTTTCCCAGTGGCTTTGTGTGTGCTTGTGTTGAGGCATGCCTTCAGTGCTCTGGCATTTTATTTCTGCCTTAGTCTTCACTCCCTGTTTGCACAGACTCTTGGGTTGTGCTAGATGTGAGAGAATAGAGCCTTCTGTGGTTTTTCTGGGGCATACACACAGCCTTGTATATGCATGTGGCTTTCTAGGTCCCTCAGGAATATGTTGAAACTTTTCAAAGCCCACTATAGACATCTGTTTTCCAGAGTTCCCTTTAAAGATTTTTGGCAAGCCTCTTACTTGTCTCAAATGGTATCTCTGTTTTAAACAACTGTAATGTTAAACAACTGCTGCTGAATGTCTTTGACAGTGCCCTGGGGACAGCGCTCTCCTCAGTGACTGAGCAAACTCTGGGTTAAGTAAACTAAAGACAAGCCTCATGAATGGGGCTTTTCCAGGAAGTTTTCAGACAGGTCAAATACTAACAATTGACAGGACTTCTGGGGATCTCCAAATCCATTCTGCCCCTTCAGTGTCTACTAGGGTGCTTTTCTCAGCTACCACGGTGTGAGGCTGCTTATTTTCAAGGTTACCGTGGACCTGGGGAGAGGGAATCAAAATAAAGCAAGTTAAAATGTCGCAAAGCTCACTATATCTATACAATTAAATTGTTTTTCTTGAATAAATTGCTCTTCAGATTGCTTCAAATCTTTGGCTTATTTCCAGAGGTCTGAAAATTTTTATTTCAACAATTTTTAGTAGTGTTCTCGTTGTTTTTATAGGAGAGGAGATTTTCAGAGTGCCATTCCAAAAGGGATTCTGTTTTGGTATATTCTTAAAGTGAAATAACATACAGCAATAAAAATAATGAACAACTGCTTCATGCAACAACTATGACTATCATAGAAATAAGGTTAAGCCAAAGAAGCCAGACACAAACAATACGTACTGTATTATTTCATTTGTATGAACTTCTAAAACAATTAAAACAAATCAACAGTAATTAAATTCAGAATAGTGGTTATCTTTGTAATAGTTTACTGGAATGAGGCATGAAGGAATATTCTAGGATGTTGATAATGTTCTATATCTTGCCTTTGATGGTGGTTACATTGGTGTATTCATTTATAATACTAAAAATACTAAATATTCTTTGAGCAATACACTTTGTGAACTTTATTGTATGAATGTATTCTTTCATAAAATACTTTTAAAATAAATGAAAGTAAATAGTTAACCTCAGGCCTATCTTTAATTCTTAGATATAGATTCCCTTGCAGAGTTCTATGCAAAGAGTAAAAGGTTTCATTTTCAGAGTTAAGAGATTTACATATGTGCCATTCAGATATAAGAATAATTTGTTTTTAAAATTACTGTTTATACTGATAACAGAAGCCTGTATATCTGCAATGCTCTATAGTTCTTATATTGCTTTCACATATATTATCTTATCATCTGTACAACTCTTGAATTTGGAAGTCAAATATTATTATTTTTCCTATGAGTAGATTCAGATATATTTGTGAATACTTAAGATTGATACTTTATGTATCTTATTATCAGATGATTATGCTTCTGTGGTATTGGAGAAGACTCCTGAGAGTCCCTTGCAAGGAGATTCAACCAGTCTATCCTAAAGCAGATCAGTCCTGGATGTTCATTGGAAGGACTGATGTTGAAGCTGAAACTCCAATACTTTGGCCACCTCAGGCAAAGAGTTGACTCATTGGAAAAGACCCTGATGCTGGGAGGGATTGGGGGCAGGAGGAGAAGGGGATGACAGAGGATGAGATGGCTGGATGGCATCACCGACTCGATGGACATGAGTTTGGATAAACTCCGGGAGTTGGTGATGGACAGGGAGGCCTGGCGTGCTGCGATTCATGGGGTCGCAAAGAGTTGGACACGACTGAGTGACTGAACTGAACTGAACTGAACCACACTTACATTTTCTTTAGAATATTAATATTCACGAACTTATCAAAACTAGATGGGTGCCCAAGGTTTTAGAATTCTCTATTAAATCATGATATTAATCCTTGATTCTCTAGGTAATCCCTGGATTATAGGAATAGACAGAATTTTAAATCTTTTGTTTTAAATCTCTCCATGAGATACAGGATATTTGTCATTCAGCTCAAACATATCTTTTGATGAGATTTCACAATGCTCACTCATTAAAATATCACATACTTTTTATAAAGAAGTTGTTCCATGATTATACTAAGTCTCTGTTTCTGCAGCATGCTCTGCTCAAATGTAAAATGATTGAGTACCATCTATGATTCCTCTCTAGATATTTGAGGAATATTAAGAACTATCCTCACATTAATGATCTTTTTCCTACTGCTTTTAGGCTTTCCTTCTGTCACTCACTACACATATTGATTGAACTTCTCCCCATCAGGAAGAAAAGATCCTTGTCTTGTCATTCTAGCTATGCTATAAAGCTCTATTCTAGAAAACAGCACTCTGTTTAAGAACTGGTCAGTGATCAAGATAAAGATTTTAGTATTTTTTAATTGTTTTATATATATCATGATTATCAGATAATATTCTGTCATGTTTATGTAAATCTCTAACATATATTTCTTTTCTTTAGGTGATTTAATTTGCATTTGTCTCCACTAAAGGTCATTAGATTTGTGAAGAAGATTTTGAATTTAATCATGTTTTCTTAAGTAATAGGCATGCCAGCTACCTTTGCATCTTTGGCTAGTTTCTTAAGTATATCCTCAACATAAATTCTGAAATCACAAATGAGAATAATAAATAAAGCCAGACCTATGAAGTTGCTATGCATTTGTGGATAGCCACTATAAAGCCTTAATTTGCTTTTCAGTCAAATGAAGAATAGCACACAAGTGAGAAAGGGCTATTATAAAGAGAACAAGGGGCTTGAGAAATTTATTTATGCTTTTGCAATTAAATTCCAAATGGCTGATGAAATGCCATTCAGATCCCAAAGAGAAAGCAACTTTAGCTGGATTTTCTACCCTTATCTTCAACAAAAAAACTTACTCCTCAAATCCTTAAAGATTCAAGAGTGGGGCAAGCGATTTCTCCTCTAAATATTTCTCTACAGCCAGATAACCCTTTTCTGGCTCTAAAATATACCTTTCCCATTATATCTACCAAAATACAGTATACCCAATCTGTTCAATTCCACATCTGATATTACTATCCTTTTGGACAAATTAAGTTAAAAAAAATAAAAAAATATAAATAGATGAAGTGAGTTACTGATGAAGATATTGCTTCATTAGCTCAGTACAGTCTGAAAACACTAAGCCATCTCTCCAAGCTATCTCAATTCTTTCATTTGTTGCTCTCTCCTTGAGTCCAAACCATTGAAATCAATGCCTTTTCTTTCTAGTTCAGTCAACCCCATTCTCAGGCTGAGGGAGGATAAACCTTTTTGGAAAACTGTATCCTTGAAGGTGCAGGGTCCTTTTCTGCCTGAATCAGTTTCGGGCTAAAACTACAGTCCTTGCAGGCATCTGAATGTTCAGTGTGTTCAGGGTCATTGGGATCACACTCACAGGGGTCCCATGATAGCCTTCTTTCTTTTAGCCTCTTTCTTTCTTTTAGCCTCTTTTCCTTCTTTCCTTTTTCTGGATATGTGATAATATGCAGAGATTGCCTGAGCTCAGCTTTTCATTATCAGCCCTTCCTGAGTTTGTTCTTTAGGTTCTTTTTCTATGTTCTTTACCATCTGGATCTAGAGTTTCAAAAAAATCTTATTTCCTCATATCACCCTTGTGTTAGCCACACCATGGTCCCCTCTTTCCTCCTCTAAACATATGCAAACAACGTCAACGTCTTACTTGAGTGGCCCCCAGTTTCCAGCTTTCAGGGATTACCACCACTTTGCTATTATCTCTGCTTTTCTCAACAAATTATTAACTACAGTAAAGTATTAGTACATTTCACCTCAATTATACTTTAATATCTCTCTCTGGACATAGATCCAATTTGGAGGATGATGCCAAGGGTAGTTTATAGGATATCTGATAAGATGGACCACACAAAAAGAGATTGAGAATGCACTTAAAGGTTTACTCATTTTAACTTTTTGTTAGAGCAAATGTTCAAAATACACCAAAGGAGAGGAATATTATATTGAACGCTCACATATCTATCACCCAACTTCTACAATTATCATAGTTATTTTTTTTAAATATCTTTGGCCACTGTATTATATGAAAATTGCTTTTTTAAGGATTATTATCTCCCATGACCAATTTGTTTTTTATTCTAACTCCAGTCCTGAAAGCAAACTAAAACACAGGTGGAAAAAGTGAGAGGAAAAAAAACTTGAATACAGTTCTTTTAATTTCAAGAATATCTCTTTCATATTATTGTTACCATATAAAACAAGTTGCAACATAAAATGTCTTAAAGGTTCCCCCTGGAAACAATGGCTGAAGGAAATTCTAGATTATTGGAGTTTGCTTTTCTCTTATCACACTAGTGTTGTCATAGTTACCCTACACTGTATTCTTCAGTGAAACCTCTGGACAAAAGATTGAATCAGTTTCAATATAGGCAGGTTAGGGTCTGTCGATATATATATATGAGGAAGTAGTAAAAGCTACAGCATCACACCAATAAGAGAGAAGCTTCCAAAGAGCTAAAGTAGTCTGGTTTATAGCACCTCTGGGTAATGGAAGAATTTGACAAAGTTACAAAGAGTAGTTAGCCATCACTGTGTTTCCAGTGATTCATATGATGACAGTGAATCAAATGATGATTAGTGGAAACCTGCCATGAGGATGGTTTCCTTCATATCCTTATTGATGATAAAAGAATTCAGAGCATACTGTTAAACTCACAGGGAGCTGAATTAGGTGAATAATATCCTAAGGCCCAGAGAGAAATGACCTTGAAAGTTGGTAAAATGTTAGTGTGAAAACAGGGTGTGAAATCAGAGGTGACAAATAGAAGGTGAGGTTTAAGTACAGAGACTCCCTTAAATTCAGTTTGAAAGAGAATTTTTCCACTTCCTTTTGGGAGGTCTTAAGTTATGAGGGTGGAGTCCTCATAAATGGCATTAGTATCCTTATAAAAGATGTTCCAGAGATATCCTCAGCCCCTTTCTCCACATGAAGATACAATGAAAAGTCTGTGATCCAGAAAGGATCCTCAACCAGTCAGGCTGGCATCCTGGTCTTGGAATTCCAGGTTCCAGAACATGAGAAATAAATTCTTTCTGCTGTTTATAAGCAGCCCAGTCTGTGGCATTTTGTTATGGCAGCCTGGATATACTAAAACAAGGAAAATACAGAATGCCATTTTTTTATTTGTCCTTTGGCTTTTTGAGGTTGTTTTGTTTTTGTTTGTTTGTTTTTTTTTTTTTGGGTATGTTTAGAAAAGATTAAAAAGGAGAAAGATTTAAAGGAGGATACACTATATTTGGGCATAATTCCCTTACTCTTAGGAAAAGGAACAGAAGTAAGTAAAACATGTATTCTACTTGGTTCTCTGTCTAATGTGTAGCTTTGATGGTGTACTTTTTAGTAGAAAGAGACCACTGGCAATGAAGAAGATAGTTTTATTTATTTGCCTGTTAATTTGGTGAGTTTTTGGTTTTTTAATTGAATCATAATTGACACATAATATTATATTAGTTTCAGTAATAAAATATAGTGATTCCATATTTATATATGTCATGAAATGATCACTGTAAATCTAGTAACCATCTCTCACCATACAAAGTTATTATAATATTATTGACTATAATCCCTATGCTGTATATTACATCCCCATAACTTATTTATTTTATAACTAGAAGTCTGTACCTATTAATCCCTCTGACCTATTTTTCCCATCCTTTGCCCCCCACCCCCTCTGGCAACCATTGGTTTGTTCTCTGTATACATGAGTCTGTTTCTGTTTTATTCTTTTATTCTGTTTTTATGTTCCACACATAAGTGAAGTTATACAGTATTTGCCTTCCTTTGACTGACTTACTTCACTTGGCATAATACTCTCTAGGTCTATCCAACTCGTTGCAAATGGAATGATTTCTTTCTTTTTTTAAACTGTTAAGTAATATTCCATTGTATATATACCACATCTTAATTGTCCATTCATCTACTGGTGAACATTTAGGTTGTTTCCAAATCTTGGCTATTGTAACTAATGTTTCAACAAACATGGGGGTACATATCTTTTTGAATTGGTGTTTTTATTTTCTTCAAATAAATACCAAGAGCTGGAATTGCTGGCAGTTGCATTTTTAATTTTTTGAAGAACCTCAATACTGTTTTCCACAGAGGCTATACTAACTTACATTCCTACCAACAGTACATTAGTGTTCCCTTTTCTTTACATCCTCCCTAAGAATTGTTATTTGTTCTCCCATTCAATAGGTTGCCCTTTTGTTTTGTTGATGGTTTCTTTTACCATGCATAAGCTTTTTAGTTAGATGTAGTCCCGTTTGTTGACTGTTGTTAGAAGATAGTTTTAATTGACTTTCCACTCTCCCCAGCAGCAAATGGTTGCTTATGACGAGGGCCCTAAAGAATGGCTCCTCTTGGGAAATAAAATCTTTTCCTGGTCCTGTGACATAAAATGTCATATGTTCAGTTAGTTCAAATTATATATGTATGTATGTATATATATATGTATATGTATATATATGTATATGTATATATGTATATGTATATGTGTATATATGTATTTGTATATATGTAAAGGTATAGAGTGAAAGTTTTGCTCTCACCCTGTCCATCATTTACATAAATCTTACACACACATACACAGAGTTCCATGCATGGATGCTAAGTCACTTTAGTCACGTCCGACTCTTTGTGATTCTCTATGGGATTCTGGAGTGGGTTGCCATGTCCTCCTCCAGGGGATCTTCCCAACCCAGTGACTGAACCTGCATCTCTGACGTCTCCTGCATCAACAGGCAGGTTCTTTAGGACTAGCACCACCTGGTATTTCTGCCTATTTTCTATTACACTGTTGGTCTTTTATTATTATCCAGTAGTTCTTCACAGGTTAAGGAGATTATTATTTGTCTATGATATGAGTTTCTGTTTGTAATTTACTGACATTGTTTATAGTTTATATATTGTTAAATTTATTATTCTCTTTCATAGGTTATACATTTTGAGTCATAAAGATCTTTTCCACTGAAATACTAAAATGTAACTTCTGTAACTTCTTCTAATATTATATGCTCTCACTATTTTGTAGGAACATCTTTCATTCATTTGAAATTTATTCTGGTTTTACTAGAGTAAAGGTATGTACTAAGAATCCAAGATCTTTTCCTCACAGGCAGTTGGCCATCATTTATTGAGGTGTTTACCTCTTCCCCACTGATTAGAAATGCCATAATTTTCTTAATTGCAGTATGCATTTGGAATTAGTTTTTAACTTTGTATAATATTCTATCAGTCATTTTGTGTAATGATTAACTAGTACCACACTGTTTTAGTGTTCAGGTCTTTATGTTTTAATATCTGATAGTGCTGGATTTAGAAAAGGCAGAGGAACCAGAGATCAATTTGTCAACATCCTTTGGATCGTAGAAAAATCAAGGGAATTCCAGAAAAACATCTACTTCTGCTTCATTAACTACACTAAAGCCTTTGACTGTGTGGATCACAACAAACTATGGAAAATTCTTCAAGAGATGAGAATACCAGATCACCTTACCTGCCTCATGAAAAATCTGTATGCAGGTCAAGAAGCAACAGTTAGAACTGGACATGGAGTGATGAACTGGTTCAAAATTGGGAAAGCAGTATGTTGAGGCTGTATAGTGTTACCTTGCTTATTTAACTTATATGCAGAGTACATCATGTAAAATGCTGGGCTGGATGAAGCTCAAGCTGGAATCAAGATTGCTGGGGAAAATATCAAAACCCTCAGATATGCAGATGACACCACCCTTATGGCAGAAAGTGAAGAGGAACTAAGGAGTCCCTTGATGAAGGTGAAAGAGGAGAGTGAAAAAGCTGGCTTAAAACTCAACATTCAAAAAAAGAAAAAAGAAAATCATGGCATCTGGTCCCATCACTTCAAGGCAAATAGATGGAGAAACAATGGAAACAGCAAGAGACTTTATTTCCCTGGGCTCCAAAATCACTGCCGACAGTGACTGCAGCCATGAAATTAAAAGATGCGTGCTTCTTGAAAAAAAAGCTATGACAAACCTAGACAGCATATTCAAAAGCTGAGACATTATTTTGCTGACAAATGTCCATATAGTCAAAGCTATGTTTTTTCCAGTATTCATGTATGTATGTGAGAGTTGGACTATAAAGAAAGCTGAGCACTGAAGAATTGATGCTTTTAAACTGTGGTGTTGGAGAAGACTCCTGGGAATCCCTTGGACAGCAAGGAGATCAAGCCTGTCCATCCTAAAGGAAATCAGTCCTGAATATTCATTGGAAGGACTGATGCTGAAGCTGAAACTCCAATACCTTGGCCACCTGATGCGAAGAGCCAACTCATTGGAAAAGATCCTGATGCTGGGGAAGATTGAAGACAGGAGGAGAAGAGGACAACAGAGGATGAGATGGTTGGATGGCATCACTGACTCAATGGACATGAGTTTGAGCAAGCTCCAGGAGTTGGTGATGGACCCGGAAGCCTGGCGTGCCGCAGACCATGGGTTCACAAGGAGTTAGACATGACTGAATGAGTGAACAACAACAAATCTGATAGTGCTAATTTGCACTAATTGCCCTTTACCCCTCAGTTTTCTGCCTATTTCTGATTAATTATTTTTCCATATAAACTTTATGATAATTTTACCTTATGTTAAAAACCTCACTGTCAATATTTTTCTTATTGGGCTCATGTTGAAATTATAAATTAACTCAGAAAGAACTGACATCCTTTGGTATTTACCAACTAGGTACATCTTCCCTTTGTACAAAACTTCTTGTATGTTTCAGTCATGTTTTAACATTTCTTATTAAGTTTATTAATGTAACTTTCAACTTTTCTTTTTAAATGGGTACTTGAATCTATTATATATTCATGCCATTTGTTGTCTTTTGTATATTAATTTTGTGCCTCACTACTTGGCTAAATAGCTTTTTGGTTGAGTCTCTTGGGTTTTCCAGGTATTTAACTATAATATTTAGCAGAATGAATCCTAATGGATGCTACGGAGGAGAAGAAATTGTGCTTTTCAGTTTAGTGGATGGAAGTTCTTTCTGATAAATCTCAGGAAGGACAAATATGGACAAAGTGTGGACTCTGAAATTCTAGACCAGTCCAGGTCATGCCCAATATTCAAAAGCTATAGAATCATTTTAGGAAGAATATACTGGAATAAGGATTGCTTTAAAACAAATAGTTCATTATTATCTTAATCTCAGTCATCATAATTGTCATCACATCTTATATTTAAATATCACATCTCACAATTAAATATCAATTTAAATATTGAAATTAACTAATTTTTTTCAACTAGTTAGTTGAAAAAGTTAACTAATACAAAGCTACTGATTTGTTGCCATCATTGTTATTACCAAAAATTTCAAAGATATCTCTAGGATATCCATGTAAGATTCAATGTAGTTTAATACAATATGGTAAAAAAAAAAAATCCAGTTGTATTCAACTAACTGCCCACAAGTCTTGCAGTAGAATTTGTGTTTAAGTAGTTTAAATGAGTTGCTTTGTGATGGGCATGGCAAATTCTCCTTGCTGAATTGACTAAATCCTCCTTACTTCACAATGATCTCCTCTGTTGATCTTTAGGGCATGGTGTCTCATCTGTTTAGTGTGGCCTTTTATTTGACTTTCATTGACTTTGTGGCCAAGCCTGTTTTCTTTGGTTGATATGTTAACTCAAATATGTAGGTGAACTCAGCCATTTAGGAGGGACATGTAATTTTTAATAATAACACATATTGTATTTGACAATAGGATACAATTTTCACTGGTAAATGGAGAAGCAAATGTTTGAGTTTTGAGTAATAGCTTGCTCTCTTTAAAGGAATTGTCCAACTGTCTTTTGCAAGGAAACACAGACTTCTGATTGCTAAATTCCTGCCAACATTCTTTCCCCTATATATATCATTCAATCTTAGATCAGATAAATAGACCTTGAAGTCTTCTTATCCCAGTCTCTGCTGGGATATTGGCACATTTTAGAGCTAGTTTCTGGAGAGCTGCAGCTATCACCCAAATCTTAGTATTAAGCTGGCCAAATAACATTTGGTTATTGAAACAAAGAAATGATAACTCACTATTCTGTGTGCACTGAGAGATGTTGTCCTTTGGAATCAATACAGGGCTTCTTTTGGCTCCTAATATGAATTAATTATATAGATGTTCCTTTAGAACCTGTTTATGTAGAGACCATCCAGGATGTTAGAATGTATATCCACTTATTTCACAGGTCTTCTGATTTGCTAACATACTTGAAGTTTCAATACTCAAAAGTCACTCATGTAACCGTTTCTTTTATTGAGGTGGTTTTGATAAGTTTCCGGTACCTACTTGCAAATGCTTCAGAAGAACATTTCCTTGTGTATGGCATGTGCTATGACTTTTACCCTCTTTCTTTGACTTTTCTGAATTATTTTTTTTAAATAGTAGTTTTCAAACATCTTTCAGAGAAAAAAAGAGTTGGAGAAGAGCAGAGGTAAAGTCAACCCCATGTTTCTTCACATGGCCAGCAGAAGGGCAAAGGAAGACCTTCTTTACTATTTATGAGCCACCAAAATAAGAGACCTCTTTAGTATAAAGATCCCTAATTTTATTTCTGGCAGCCTTGGATTATCTCAGTCATCTGGTGCAAATTGATAACAACAAATCAACAGGCAAGAACATAAAACAATTTCCCATCCTTCAGCACAGTGGGAGTATGGGATGGCTGGTAGGGTTAGGGAATTGGGGTTTTTTGTTTCTGTTTTTGTTTTCATTTTAGCAGGTTATTAATGAAGGTTGTATATAAGATTACTTTATTTCCATAACTTCTCATATATTTCTTCCTTTTCCTTTCTTACGTTGCAAGATTTGGCTTTACATCCAAAGCTCTTTTTGCCAACTTTGTTCACGTTTGGCCTGGTGCTAACCACCTTGCTAGACTGAATGCCCACGTGGACGGTTGTGCTATAGGCTTCTCCTGCTGTATGTGTTCATTGTAGATGACACATGTCTTCCTGAAAACTTGAAATACTTTGCCAAATTGTTGACCTTTGTAATATCCTTGTACAACCTGAACTTCATCATCCTTTCAGATGCACATGGATTGGACATTGTACTTCTGTCGCAGCTCTTTGGAAAGAGGGAAAGAAATAATGTGAATGTGGGAAAGTCAGTTGGAATGTTCTTTATGGTTCTTGCTCTTGTCTCAAGTCACAAAGGGATTAAGTCTCATTTTTGGCTGTTGCCACTTCAGTGATAACCACAACAGGGAAGGGAAGATGGCATCTTAAGAGAAGTTTTTCTAACTATAATCTGTTTGTCTGTTTGAATGCTCAGTTCTGCCTGTCTAATCTCTGCTCAGGATTTTGCCTGACCTACCCAATTTTCTTCCTTTGAAAAGATGGGATTTATAATTTTCACATAGTTGGAATCCTAGCCAGGCATTTAGTTGCCCATTTTTAAATGAAGCTTTGGTGTAATCTTTTTTGTTGCTGTTGTTGGTGGTGACTTTTTTTTAAGTTTAAAGAGGCATGTTGGGTAAAGAATGACCAGCATATCAGACTATGAACCCATATTCCCCATTTATTGACTAGTTACACAATATCTCACCAATAAGTTGGTTTAATAAGACCAATAACATAGGACCTGCTCTGTAAATTTACTGACATCACACTTATAAAATACCACCTGGAGCCTAACACATGGATAACACTCTATACATATGAGATTCTTTTAAATTTATTTGAGGTATTCTAATGCTTATTTATTTTTGTGAAATAATTTATGTTACATATATACTTTCATTCATTCATTCATCAAATACTTGTTGCATACCTTCTTTGTGTCAGGCACAGATTTAAGAACTGGAAATATGTAGTAAATATTTAATATATATTAAGTTTATACAAGATTTTGCATTCTTATGGGAAAAACAGACAATAAACAAAATAGACACGCAAAATATATGTCAAATGATAATAACTACTATGGAAAGGCAGTTGTGCCCTGAGCAGGTAATGCTTGAGAGGAGACAAAGGAGGTTAGAGAGAAAGCCATGCAGACACCTAGGGAAGAGAATGTAAAAGTTAATAGACAGTAACCTCAATTAAGATACAGTTTTCTATTTTAAATGTCAAGGGGGTACTATTTTGCCCTACTACAATAGCAGAGTCCACCAAGAAGAGGAAAACTTTTTCTTCTTGCCTGGAAAGAGCTTAGCCAACGAAAGAGTGTCACAACTCACTCAGTGAAAACTCTCAGTTCCTCCAGTGGCTGTTCATTTACTATAGCCCTCCCAACTTTCTTTTCTCTGTTATAAAAGAGTTCTCTTCTCCTTGGGGAGACTTTGCATGTAGCTTACCACAGTTGTGGTTCCTGAATTGCTCTTCTTTGTTGATCCTGAATAAATGCATTTTTGCTGCAGAAATAAGGGGTAGTCTACTGTTTAAGGTCAACAAAGGGGATGGTAAGTACATTATCCTGTGGCAAAGAGGTCAGTGTGTCTGGTGTGGGAGTCACGGATGTGGTTAGATAGAGGCTCTGTCATGAGGAACCTTCTAGGCTATAAATAAGGACTTCAAGTGTCACTTAGGGAAAGTGGATCCAGTAGAGGGGTATGAACAGAGAAATGACCTGATCTAAGACTTTAAAAGAAAGCACTCAGGCTGCTCTGTTAAGAAAAGACTATTAGAAGGACCAGGGCAGAAGTAGGGGAGACCAGTGAGGAGGCTACTGCAGTGAATTGCAGTTCCTGGACCAGAGTCGTAGACAGCAGGGGAAACAATGAAAAGTGATTGGAAGCTGGATGTAGTTTGTATATAGGGCTGATATGACTTCTTGAAGGGTAATTGTAGGGTGTGGGGGGAAAAAAAGATAGTAAAAAATGACTCCAAAATTTTTGGCCCAAGAAACTGGAGTTGTTAGTCACTGACAGAGAAAACTGGAACCTTAACATATTTGAGATGGAGGTAAATAAGGAGATCAGAAGTTTGGATATGAAAAATTTAGGATTAAAAGGCCTATTAGGCTTAGAAGTAGAAATCTTCATTTGGCCTATAAAATTATGAGACTGAATGAGAACTACCAGGGAAAGAGTGTATGTAGAGAAGGGATGAAGTCCTGGGCCCCTTTAGCATTAAGAGGTGCTGGAGATGAGGGGGAAGTATCTGATTTGCAAATATGTTGCTTGTAGGGAAAATGTAGAGGAATACATTTTGAGGAAATTTATCTATATTACATCTTGCTTCACAATTCAAACCCTAAGAGAGTGAGGTATTGGCTTCCTAAGAATCACAAATATTTCATATCTATTGCTTAAGAAGCATATAAGTTTAGAAATGGTCAGGGAATTTGTACAGAAAGTAGATAAAAAAGTAATTGCTACACTGGAGATACTAAAACAACTATATAAAGTCTACAGCAAGCATCAGTAAATTACCTGAGATATTCAACACTTTATTAATAAATGGGCTTTGTGTTAGACGATTTTGCCAAACTGTAGGCTAATACAAGTGTTCTGGGCATGTTTCAATTAGGGTGGGCTAAATTGTGATGTTCAGTAGGTATATTAATATGTTTTAGATTTATGATATTTTCAACCAGTCATGAGTTTATTGGGACGTAAACCCACACTATAAGTTGAGGGAGATCAGAGATCAGATAACTTGTCACTAGATATAGGGAGTTAAAATTATCATTCTAGCAAAATAGTCACTCCCTAACTTACAATTTTTACCCCTTCCATACACTGTTTCCTGTTAACTTCAATATTTGCAGCCATTCTCTTTATGATTCTAAAATTTTTTTACTACAGACATCTCATGAATATATATTTAGTTCAACTATATAAGTAGTTAGTAAGGTAAGGTAGTCTAAAGAAAATAAGTCACAAATTTAAAATATTCAGGATGTGTAAAGTTATATTGAAAATGATCTTAGAACAAACTTGATAATCTATTAGGAATATGCCAGTCATTTGCAAATATCCATCACTTCTAAGTTCATGTAGTTTTTCTCAAGGACTGTCAACTGTCCCCTAATATTGATTTTCTTCTTCTTTCTTTAGAAAGAGAACTCTCAACATTCAGCTGAGCACAAGCCTGCTCAGATAAAAACTACATTTCTCAGTCACTCTTGCTGCTATGCTTGGATGTTTATTTTAGGGTCTTCCAACGGTATGTGAGCAGAATGCAGCCACACTGGTGAGAACTGCAAAAACCATCTTAGACCAGGGATGAAAGCCATGAGTTGAGAATGGTAGAACGACAAAGTAGTAAGTGTCCAGGTCCTCAAGATCACAGAGCTGCCATATGAGTCCTGGACTGCTTATGATTTAGCTTTTACATGAGAAAGAAATTAATGTCTATCTGTTTGAACTATTGTTTTTTGCCTTTGGCTTTTCTTCTATTCTCAGATATTTGTAAGCCTTCCTCAGACAACTATTTTGCCTTTTTGCTAAAGAGAAGCTAAAGGCAAAGGAGAAAAGGAAAGATATACCCATCTGAATGCAGATTTCCGATGAATAGCAAAGAGATAAGAAAGCCTTCCTCAGTGAACAATGCAAAGAAATAGAGGAAAACAGTAGAACAGGAAAGACTAGAGATCTCTTCAAGAAAATTAGAGATACCAAGGGAACACTTCATGCAAAAATGGGCACAATAAAGGAGAGAAATGGTATGGACCTAACAGAAGCAGAAGATATTAAGAAGAGGTGGCAAGGATACACAGAAGAGCTATCCGAAAAAGATCTTCATGACCCAGATAACAATGATGGTGTGATCACTCACCTAGAGCCAGACATCCTGGAATGCAAAGCTAAGTGGACCTTAGGAAGTATCACTATGAATGAAGCTAATGGAGGTGTTGGAATTCCAGTTGAGCTATTTCAAATCCTAAAAGATGATGCTGAGGAAGTGATGCACTCAATATGCCAGCAAATTTGGAAAACTCAGCAGTGGCCACAGGACTGGAAAAGGTCAGTTTTCATTCCAATCCCAAAGAAAGGCAATGCCAAAGAATGTTCAAACTAGCACACAATTGCACTCATCTCACACACTAGCAAAGTAATGTTCAAAATTCTCCAAGCCAGGCTTCTGTTCAATAGTATGTGAACCGTGAACTTTCAGTGCAGTTCAAGCTGCACTTAGAAAAGGCAGGAGAACCAGAGATCAATTTGTCAACATTCCTTGTATCATCGAAAAAGAGTTCCAGAAAAACATCTACTTCTACTTTATTGACTATGCCAAAGCCTTTGACTGTGTGGATCACAGCAAACTGTGGAAAATTATTCAAGAGATGGGAATACCAGACCACCTGACCTGCCTCCTGAGAAATCTGTATGCAGGTCAAGAAGCAACAGTTAGAGCCGGACATGGAACAGCAGACTGGTTCCAAATCAGGAAAGGAGTACATCAAGGCTGTCTATTGTCACACTGCTTATTTAACTTATATGCAGAGTACATCATGCGAATTGCTGGGCTGGATGAAGCACAAACTGGAATCAAGATTACAAGGAGAATTATCAATAACCTCAGATATGCAGATGACACCACTCTTATAGCAGAAAGTGAAGAAGAACTAACAAGTCTCTGAACATCAAAGAGGAGAGTGAAAAAGATGACTTAAAACTCAACATTCAAAAAAGCAAAGATCATGGTATCTGGTCCCATCACTTCCTGGCAAATAGATGGGGAAACAGTGGAAAAGTGAGAGAATTTATTTCCCTGGGCTCCAAAATCACTGTAGATGGTGACTGCAGCCATGAAATTAAAAGATGCTTGCTTCTTGGAAGAAAAGTTATGACCAACCTAGACAGCATATTAAAAAGCAAAGACATTATTTGCCGACAAAGGTCCTTCTAGTGAAAGCTATGGTTTTTCCAGTAGTCATGTATGGATGTGAGAGTTGGACCATAAAGAAAGCTGAGTCCTGAAGAATTGATGCTTTTGAACCATGGTGTTGGAGAAGACTTTTGAGAGTCCCTTGGACTGCAAGGAGATCCAACCAGCCCATCCTAAAGGGAATCAGCCCTGAATATTCATAGGAAGGACTGATGCTGAAGCTGAAGCTCTAATATTTTGGCCACCTGATGCGAAGAGCTGCCTCATTGGAAAAGACCCTGTTGCTGGGAAAGACTGAAGGTAGGAGGAGAAGGGGATGACAGAGGGTCATGGCAGATAGTTAGATGGCATCACCAACCTGATGGATGTGAGTTTGAGCAAGCTCTGGAAGTTGGTGATGGACCCAGAAGACTGGTTCGCTGCAGTCCATGGGGTTGCAAAGAGTTGGACATGACTGAGTGACTGAATGGATACTGATTGTTTTTTGGCCTTTGTCACAGCAGTCAGACTTGTATCTCAATTTACTCATGGCCCTTTTAATAAAGGCCAATGTGCTAAAGTACAATAGAAGTTGCATTTATTATGTGTTGATGGAGAACACCCATAATGACAAAGTGGTACTATAAATGCAACAAGATTTTAAGTGAATTTTTAAAAATTAATCACAGCTATGTACATTTGAAAAACATAGGTGAGATATATTTCTTATTCACTCTATTGATAATGCTTGGACTGGCATGTGGATGTAAGGACTCTGCCAGACCCCTTCCCAGCACAAGTATTTGAAGTCCATGGACTTAGGCTTTCACAGAATTGAATATGAGATTAGGCAGTAGAAGAGCTAGCTCAGAAGATTCAAGTAAAATCTGAAATGCCAGGTCAACTATATGGCTGTAGACAATAACCAGGTACATGAAGAGAGCCGAGGCCCAGAGTGTCCAGCATCTAGAGTAGACCCTGTGGGAACCTCCTCAGCATCACTTTACTACTTTCCTATCACAGAGCAGTCATCTCACTTGGCGGGTG
This sequence comes from Cervus canadensis, assembly GCF_019320065.1. Taxonomy (NCBI): domain Eukaryota; kingdom Metazoa; phylum Chordata; class Mammalia; order Artiodactyla; family Cervidae; genus Cervus; species Cervus canadensis. The sequence goes on along the minus strand of NC_057400.1, from coordinate 28,823,713 downwards.
GGGTGCTGGGTTGAATAGTGTCCCCCTAAATTCATGTCCACCTGGAGCCTATGAATGTGACTTATTTGGAAATAGGATCTTTGCAGATATAATCAAGTTAAAATGAGGTCATGCTGGACTAGTGATCTGTAATACAGTGGTTGATGTCACTATAAGAAGGAAATTTAGACACAGACATAAAAATAATCATCATGTAAAGATAGAGGCTGAGATTAGAGTTAGCTGTCACAAACCAAGGAACACTAAGGATAGCCAGCAACCACCAGAAGCTAGAAGAAACAAGAAAGAATTCTTTCTTAGAGTCTTTGGAGGGAGCATGGCTCAGCAAACACCTTGGTTTTGGACTTCCAGCCTTCAGGATGATGAGAGAATACATTTTTGTTGTCTTGAGCCACCCAGTTTCTGGTATTTTGTCATGGCAGGCCTACAAAACTAATACAGTGGGATTGATCGTACCCTCAGTTGCAAGCTGGAAATATATTCATGTTTGACAACCAAGCAATCCTAACAGAAGAGATGCCTGCTGCATTGCTGAAGCAGAGTCTGAATGGATCCCCACTTTGCAGGTGTTTACTTTTTAGTTGCTGGAGAAAGAGAGGTCAGAAGGATTCCAGGCTGATGCAGTGAGGAACACCTGGGGACTTAGAGCACTGGCTAATTATCACCTGGTTTAGAAGCATTTCAATATTTTAAAAACCTATGGAGTTATATCAGCATGTTCCAGGCATATGCCTTGGTTTGTCTTTCCTTTTTGCCACTACAGGTGATTCAAGAGTTGCCCATATTGGACCAATCAAAACGAGGTTTGGGACTTTTATTCTTTGACGGGGGAAAACATGCCCTTTCTCAGGAGATATAAGTGGGAAACATCCCTGGTTGCTGTAATCTGAAATTTGCAACCTGGAAAGAAACAGGCTAAGGGTAGAGTCAACAATCAAAGAAGGAAAATGTAAACAACTGCAGCCAAATCATTTGAAACTCTGATCATTTGCACCTGAATCTCTCCCATCCTTTGAACTATTAGTTATTTGAGCCACTAAATTTGCCTTACTGTTTCTGCAAGTTTGAGTTGGTTTTTCTGTTGTTTGTAACTAGAAGCATGCTAACTGATAAAGTCCCTGGAACTTTCTTAGCAGATACTTATAAGGTCCTTCTCTTTGAGACATCTTATTTGATGTCCACTAGTGTAATTATTTTCTAATTACCTTTTACCTTGGTGTTTTGTTAATAAATGAAACACCAGCCAGGCTTTAAGGAAATAGCACTGTGATGAAAGACAGTAGTCATCAATTTTATAACTGAATCCTTATTTTAGAATACAACTCAAAAGCAAAAGGACACATGTATTCTCACACAAACACACCTGCAGTTTCTCTCACTGCATTCCATGCCATTCATCGTAAGAACTAACTTTTACTATAGATGCAATTGAGGGACAAAATGATACAAACAAAGGGGTGAGACTCTGCAATCTATGGGGAATAGTGGAAAAATAAAGGGAAGCATTAAATCAAAGAAATATGGCTCTATGAATCAAATTCTCTTTTATAACAATAACTGCAAAATAAATCAATGGTAGTGCAAGGGCCAATTTAAATACAGAGGCTAGCAAAGGAAAGGAGATGGAGAAAGATGAATAGAGGCAGGCAGGGAAAAATTATGAAGTTTAAACTCCTTTTCCTCTGTCTAAGCCTTCAAAATAAATCTTTCTTTTGCAGGGGCCGTTTCAAAAACAGGGCTAAGAAGGGGCAGAAACAAAGCACCAGCGTCCTCTGCGGCTCCTTAAAAATGAAAAATTTGAGTTAACTCAATTGACTTATGTTACTTTGAATTACTGTTTGTCTATTTGCATACTGAATTTGAGGTTTCTTGCTTTATACTCTGCAGTTACTGTCTATACATTGTTAACAATAAATATTAGAAAATGTAGTTCTGGATTTAGCCAACACTTCAGTCAGCATTGATTGATTTTGAAATTGAATTATTGCTTTCAATAACATTGGAAAAGAATTTTAGAAAGGAAATGGTGAAGATGAGAAAGTAGCTTTTCCCAGTATGTAGTTCATGTTAAATTGCTGGTATGTGAAGAATACGGAACTGAGATTTTATCAATACATGCAGTACCACACGTTTCCTATTTTAGTTGATAATTAGTATTCAGGTGTGCAGCTAAATACATGAAATTAAATGCTAATGCTGTTGCATTTGTGATTTAACATGTTCAAGTTGTTACTATATACAGCATTACCCTGTCTAGGCACATGTATAATTGTTTTTTCTTTGTAATCATACTATCTTCATGTATTCATTTCATTCAATCTTCTAAGGGCGTCATATGAATAAATCTTGGTTAAAAATATCATTACCTTCTATAGTTTAGAAATGAAATAAGAGCTCTCTGAGAGTCATTATTAAAAGGCTTGAAATGAAGACTTAGTTTAATTGGCACACTAGTATAGAAATTTTAGTATTTTCCTATATTTTGTTTCACTTAATTTGTGATTAACAGCTACATAAAATTGAGAAGCACCTAATGGAAGTAGTTTTACAAATATTGCATGCCATTTTATTGTACTTGCCTTATCAAGTATTTTTATGTTAAAAAATTTCAAAGTTAATGTCTTAGGAAGTAACTAGCTACTTTAGTTAGTTAGATTTCTCTTCCTTGAAGAAAATTACTATAATGGTTACTTTTGCTAAAATGCAATTACTGTCACTGTAACAATCAATCATATTTTTATATAAGAAATTTTAACAACTTTGGAATGCATTAAGAAAAGTAAATGAAAAAGACTCAGTGTGAAGTAAGACTAGACAACCAATCTCCCTGCACCCTGACATTTGATGTGAAAAAAACTCAGTTACCTTTCTTAAGATTCGTTTTAATGCCTTACCTAAGACTGCTGCCAAAGTTTCACAATATGTGTGTGTGTGCTTAGGTGCTCAGTCACGTCCAACTCTTTGTGACCTCATGGACCCTCCAGGCTCCTTTGTCCAAGGGGATTCTCCAGGCAAGAATATTAGAGAGGGTTGCCATGCCCTCCTCTTCAGGGGAGCTTCCCAAACCAGGGATCAAACCCAGGTCTCTCGCATTGCAAGCAGATTCTTACCGTCTGAGCCATCAGAGAAGCCCATTTTATAATATAATAGTAAGCAAGCTTCTTAGAGGTGGGCTTTCCAGGTGGCTCAGTGGTAAAGACTCCGCCTGCCAAGCAGAGCTGTGGGTTCGATCCCTGGGTTGGGAAGATCCCCTGGAGAAGGAAATGGCAACCCTCTCCGGTATTCTTGCCTGGGAAATCCAATGGACAGGGGATCCTGGTGAGCTACAGTCTATGGGGTTGCAAAAGAGTTGGACACAACTTAGGAACTAAACAACAAGTTTCTGAGAACATCACTGAAAAATGCTACGTGCATTCAACAACTAATAGCTACTATTGTTTCTGATGAATAGTTTACTCCTAATCTGTGAGAATCTGTAGTCCTCAAATTTTGTGAGTTAAACGAAAAGGCATATTTGAAAAGGTTTAACATTGTTATATTCTTATAGATGACAATGTCTCCACATGAAAAGTGAAGGTTAGAAAATACAAACTGGACCAGTTCTCAGCTTAGTTGAGGTCAGAAACAATTTTTTTCTTGTTTCAAAGTATCATGTGGTCACATGGAGATGGTATTTTTTCCCCCCAAAGCACCTGTAATATCCTCATGAAGACTGAATAAAAAACATACCTGAGAATGTGTTGGTCACTCAGTTGTGGCCGACTCTTTGTAACCCCATGGTCTGCAGCCCAGCAGGCTTCTCTGTACACAGAATTCTCCAGGCAAGAATACTGGCTTGGGTGGTCATTCCCTTTTCCAGGGGATCTTCCCAACCCAGGGATCAAACCCAGGTCTCCTACATCACAGGCAGATATTTTATCATCTGAGCCACCGGGGAAGCCAAAATTCTAAAAGTCTCCTCGTGAAGAAAGAACACTAAACATACATGAGATTACTACTATAAAAAATTATACTCCTCACAGAGTATTGGGAATATAAAAACAGATGACTTGGTCCATATTGTTATTTAATAATGTGTATTGACATGATGAATACGTTTAAATGGGACATTAAAATATACTAAAGAAAAATATATTGTGGGTAAAATAGACTATTTTATGTAGCTATTGTACTAAAACACACATTAATGTCTTGTAGTATAGGCAATCACAGACCTGTTCTCTCTTCTAATCCTCTCTCTCCTCCTATTTACCCCCATGTCTGTTTTGTCTTTGTCTCCCAATACCTCCAATGATACCTCCATCCAGTAAGTCTCCAAAACTGGAAACATGAAAGGTATTCTGATTCCTCCCTCTTTCTTAGCACCTTCATTCAATCCACTACTACTAGTTTCCATTTGAACTTTGTAGGGTGTCTAGTTTAGCTCCATGTCAGGTTTCTCTGAAATCTCTATAAGATCTCTGTGTAATCAGTCCCTCCTTTGTCACTGCCCCTTTCCCCTCTTTCCAGAGTTATCTTTCTAAACTCCATGACATAGTTAATCTGTAATATCCTATAACAATGGATGCTGTCTTTTCTTCCTGGAATACCATTTTCTAGGGCCTCTGATTAGAAAATGACTGTTTCTCTATCAGGATCTTGGTCTAAAAGGCTTTCTCTGACATTCCAGGCAAAACAGAACACTTCCATTTCATAGTGTTTCTTGAGCTTTCCTTCCCTCCATATTTGAGCTTCTTGAGGGCAAGGATATATGTTATTCTTTTTGGTATCACTAGTACTAAGCTCAGCACATGACAACACAGTGGGCTCAAAATCAGTGAAGAAATGAGAGAATGAAGAAATCCTTTAGTTATGAACCAACTTCAGTGTTATCACTTAAGGATTCACATTATGTCTGAAAACAAAGCCACTAAGAAAAATGATAATTTTAAGACAAGCTATAAAAAATTAGCTTTTACCAATTTACCTCAAAGTAAAGTCCATTACAATTAAAGGTCATTCTTCATTATTAGGTAGCCTCTCCATTCTTATGGATTCTTTTGTTTTGTATTAAAAAATATGAGCTGTGCATGACCAATGGGTAACAGCTGCATGCATCATTATTTGTTAATAAAAAAATTTCAAGCCAAAGCAAAACATTCCAGGAGAGCTGCTGGACAGTCGATTTCTTTCATTTCCTTCAAAGCTAAAGCTGGCCATAAAGTTCATCTGGTGGCGATGTTTTTAATGTATTTTAAATTGAGATAGCAGAAGGCCAGTGCTATCTATAGAAAACTGCATTTTGTTCTATTGCCAATATGTGCTTTTTTTTTTTTTCTACACTTCATCTGTTATCAGAGAACTAATAAAGGTGCTTATTTGTATTATGGTCATACTTTCTAGAAAAGAGAAAAGAATAATATAAACTTCAACATCTTCTCTATTTCAATTAACAAAGACCTTATAATTCTTTGATTTAAAGTACATTTGCATTAATCACTTTAATCTGGCCAGGAATTCTGTATTATTTCAGGAATGACTCCTCCTTCATTCTAGGGGTTTGGTGGAAATGACAGCCTCAGTGTCCTGCCAGCTTCTGCTGTGGGAGTGGGCAGGAGATCCAAAACTGTTCAATCATAGTATCTCATCCTTCTGTCTTACAGTGTTTGATGCAAGTGGTGGGCGTATGACCCAGACAAGGCAACTTGGAATCTTTCGAAGTGTGTGTGTGTGTGTGTGTGTGTGTGTGGCGGGTGGGAGGAGGAAAGAAATAGCTTATTTATTTTTTGCATCTCAAGACGTAAAGACGCACATGTGGGAAATACTGGCAGTTATGTTTTCTGACACGTGGCACTAGCCTGCTTAGAGTAGAAAAACATGGACTTTACACACAAAGAGAAGCAGAGATTAGCATAGTTGAGAGATGCTGAATAAACTCTAATGATATTTTTTGCATCCCTGAACCTAGCCATTCCTGAAGTGAGAGCTATTCTTATATTTCCAGGTATACAAGCCAATTAATTCCCTTTTTTCCTTAAGCTTTTATGAGTTCTTGCAACCCAAATAGTATACATCAGAGTGACATTATGATGAAAGAAAACCTAAGTGTTATGGCTGTTTAAGAAATGTCAGGCCTAAATAAATAAACTCATGATCTGTTTGTTACTGCATGGGAAGAAGCTTCTAGACATGAATGCTCTGACACCTCTCTAGAACACTTGAAATTTCTAGCAAATCATTTCATTTCATACTTATTGTTAAATACAACTTTTACTTAATTCACAGTAAAAATCCTAAAGTGGTGTGATGGCTTTCCCCATGTCAATTTCCCCACATTCTCTTCCCATGTGGTTCCAGGTTAGGGTTGGTGTTGGTTTTCAGTCGCTCAGTCGTGTCTGACTCTTTGCGACCCCATGGACTGCAGCCCGCCAGGCTCCTCTGTCCATCAGATTTCCCAGGCAAAAATACTGGAGTGGGTTGCCATTTCCTTCTCCACCAGGTTAGGGTTAGCCACAACAGAGATACGAGCGGGATTTGGCACCAAAATGCAGCCATTTCTAGGCTCCAAGCATTACTGCAGGGCAGGTGCTGTTGGACTCCATGCACATTGTCACAGATCTGCTGCTGGCAAGGGGCAGCGCGTGGGCCCACGGCACTTTTAGCTCCCATCAGACTCCTTCTGCTTCCAAGAATCTCAGGCTGGGGCACCTACAGCTCTGTGGTACAGGATGCTGGCTTATCTCACAAGTTGTCCAAATCATTGGGACTGGAGGCAGTGGCTGATTAGGTGAACTTCCAGTTTTTCCGCACAGGCTGGCCCTGGTCGCTCTACTTCATGTTCATCTTCTTTTCCTGACTGCTGATACTCCGGCTCAGTACCAGACGGCAAGGGAGCAGGCATCCATGATTGTATAAGGCTAATGCCTACAGTAGTGGATTTCAGGTTCTCTATCACTCACATTGGCTATGACTGTCTGATGTAACTCTAACTAATAAGCAGTCTTGTTTTTGTTGTTCATTTCTAAAGCAATCTGGGAGTTTCTCTATTATTGGAAAACAACACTGATGAGGTTGAAAAAACTCAGGCTTTATGTGCAGGCTTTACATGCTACCTTTGGCATTTGTTATCTGTGTGTCTTTGACCGATTTTATTTGATCTCTTGATGCCTCAGTTTCTTCAGCTATCAAGTGGGGAAGAGTCTACCAATGGGATTGCTACTAGGATACACAAAGAAATGGGATTTGTTTTACCACTAGACTACTATTCATTATTGCAGTCTTATCATCCTGCTCAAAAATTACTATATGGTACCTACTCCATAATCTTTTCTAAATTGATGGATAAATAAGCATGTGCTTAGTTAATGTTATACTCCTTGTTCTTTATCTGAGGAGGTATAATAGAGTAAATTACTGCTCAGATAATACTTAGTCTCTCTCCCTTCAACATCTCCAAGAGAAAAGTGTATTTCCCTCTCCTGTTGATGTTGATCTTAGCCACATGGCTGGGCCCGTGGGTGGTTAGAAATATGAGCAAAGGTTTGACATATGCGTCCATACTAAGATTTTTTCACTTTCTCTTCTGTCTCCTTCAAGAAAAGAATTCCCCCAAGTAGACACTGCTCCTTCAGGCTGGGCCTCTGATGGAGACCAGGAATGAGAGCAATTCTGGTCCAGTCTGAAAAAAGACACTCCAACCAATCCACAGATACATGACTAAGAATTAGTGCTTAACTATGACTTGAGTACTTAACTATGACTTGAGAATTTTCTACAGAACAATTACTGACTGATACAAAGAGGCTTAATTGTAAAGATAGAATATATATTTATAGATTTAGCATGTAAAAGAAACTTTAAAATTCACTTGAGTCGATGTGCCTATTCAAATTAGATAGATTTGAACAACAGTTTAAGACTCTCTTTGGCCAGATTAATCAATCCACTAACATAGTCCATAAGTATCAATTCTGGTCATGGTCCTGAAATAGCTGGAATGGGCATTCAAAGAGCATAAGACTTGGCAGCTATCCTTGAAGAGTACAAAAATATGTCTTTTAAAAAAGCGAGAATCTTATTTAGAATAAAAACAAAAAACCTTATCTCAGAGCCTTGCAACAGGCTCAGTAGGAACTTTGTGTTGCTTATCACTTAGACTTGTAGAAAGAATTCTGCACTACCTACAGGCTGTGACATTGGAGAAGAAAGTCAACTTCATTTCCTCATCTTTAAAATGAGGATAGTAATAGTTACCACCCAATAGAGTTGTAAAGCGTAACCGAAAGCATGAATACAAAGCTCTTAGCACACCATCTGACACTTAATAAGTGACCAATAGAAGTTAGCCCTTGCTATGGTTGTTATTCTTGTGAGTGATAGAATGTTTGGGTAACAAGCCAAGCTAATTCTGCCACTCTAAGCCACGATGAAGGAAAATGTATATCACAATTTTTTTTACAACTATTATTATGGAATCTGTTGGATCAGATTTAAAATTTCCTTTCCTTGAGTAAGGAATCCAAATACTTTTCATTACCTTTGCTGTTCATTTATGAATTATCTACTTTTTTCTTATTTTATTTGTGAAGACTGGATCAAGGAAGGTGTGATTTGAGCCAACGGCAGTAGAACAATAATAGGCTAGTACAGAGTACATATTTTACTATTAGGTTATTTTAGTTTATTTTTTCTGGCAATATCCATTCCTATCTTACCTTTCTCTATTCTTAGCCAAAGGTTGGACATACCCAATTTTCAGGCTGGACTGGACTTTCTTTGGTATATCAGTGCCTCTTCCCCATGGCCCTTGTGACTGGTTCAGAGTTAGGCACGTGATCCAACCTGGATCAAAGAGATTTAAACCCAAATTTGTATTGGACTGTTGGAGCCTTTCTTTTCTTGACTGGCATGATATTAAGATGTCATCTTTGCAGTGGCTGTAGATGGGGCCACTAAAGGGAAACATGTGGAGGTGGAGAATAAAAACAACAGCAAGGAAGGTAAAGTGTGGAGCTGAAGACAAGTTGGCTCACAGGTAACATCCCTTGGACTGCAAGGAGATCGAACCAGTCAGTCCTAGAGGAAATCAATCCTGAATATTCATTGGAAGGACTGATGCTGACGCTGAAGTGCCAATATTTTGGCCACCTGATGTGAATAGCTGACTCATTAGAAAAGACCCTGATGCTGGGAAAGTTTGAAGGTGGGAGGAGAAGGAGACAACAGAGGATGAGATGGTTGGATGACATTACAGACTCAATGGACATGAGTTTGAACAAACTCTGGGTGATAGTGAAGGACAGGGAAGCTTTGCATGCTGCAGTCCATGGGGTCACAAAGAGTTGGACACAACTGAGCAACTGAACAACAACAAAAACAACATCCATGAAGCTGCCAAATTCAGCTTAACCTCAAGTCAGAACTTCTGCATTCAAGCTCCTCAAGCTCTGTTTAAAGACAGCTTGAGTAGGGTTTTCTGTTATATGGGACAGAAAGAGTAATGTACCTATATGCCACACGTTATTTACATGCCCTATGAAGAGCTCAAGTGATCAATAATAATGGTAAGCTTTTTTAAAAATATTTTTTTAAATAAATGAAAGTTTTGCTTTAGCACTGTGACACATTCAGCTGGTTGTCCATTTCTCACTATTTTTTCCCCTGCCTTTTGACTTCGGGTGAGTAGCACACTTTCAAAACACTTAATATATAAGATCAAAAAAGCAGGACAAAAATTTCTATATACATGTACATGCTAAGTCCCTATAGACGTGTCTGACTCTTTGAGACCCCATAGTCTGTAGACTGCCAAGCTCCTCCATCCATAGGATTTCTCAGGCAAGAATACTGGAGTGGGTTGCCACCTCCTCCTCCAGGGGCTCTTCCTCACCCAGGGATAAACCTGCATCTCAAGTCTCCTGTGTTGGCAGGCAGGTATTTTACCTCTAGCACCACCTGGGCAGCACCTCTATATACATACATAATACATACATACATACATATAATACATGTATAATTCTATATGTAGTATGTTCTCAACTATGTAGACATACATAGGAAAATATTACTTTCATAATCAAAAAATAATAAACATTATTAAAAGTACTTCTTCCTACCATGGCACTATGCTGTCCTTTTTAGACATGAAACACCTCTTTACTAACTAGATGGTCCTTGTGATACTTGTGTTATGCTCATTTGTCACACAATCATTTCACTTAGCAACTAGATTGTGATCAAACATTACAGCACATTAATTCCCCAGTGAGACAAGTTAGAATATAGTGTGCCCTACTGTTTTGTCACATTTTCCTCTTTTTATTATAACTTTCTTTTAACATCACCAAATTTGGTGCTTTTATCAAAATGATTGACTCCTAAATTGGAAGATTTGTCTGATGGTTAGGCTCCATATCTTGAGTTAGAGAGTTTTGCTTAAGATTTACAAGAGCCAGTGAGTGGTGTTATCGCCACCAGTCTTACATAAAACATGTATCAGTTACAAGGTTTCCCATTCCTGAAAGTGTAGTTCAGAAACAAAGAGAAAGTGAAAGAAAGCTTTTCCAGTTTTGAAGGTAAGTGTAAAATGTAGTAGTGATTTTCTATGTGCTCTCTAACCATTACTAAATTTTATTTTTCTTATCTTGACATTTACCTTCAACAATAGTTGTCCTTCTGGCGAAGCAAACAAAATGAGTTGTTCAAAGTGGAGGGCTAATAAAGATGAAATTAATTTAATAAGAATTTTGGAATATTATTGACATAGTTGATTTGTAAGCTCCATGACTAATTTTGTTGCTTTTAACTGTCATGAGAGTATGTTCATACTTCCAGGAGTACAGATGAAGGGATGGAGCTGTTATCACGAGAGAAAAAAGTAACAAAAGGGTATAGTGCGTATGTCTTCCAATGAGCGATATAATAACTAAAGTGTTTTAAAAATTTGAGTTATTTTCTAATGCCTTTGACCATATATAGCTTCTTAGTGCTGAGCCTTTTACTCTTTTAGTTGCAGGGTTGAGGGGTTGTGGTGAAAGAAGAAAGAAAAGTGGAAAACAGCCTTGAGAATTTGCTCTGTGCTGGTTCCACAAGGAGGTGAGAATTCTGTAGCTTTCTCAAAGTTGGCTTTTAAAATTCTGATGATACAATGGAGCCATTGTATGTAATATTGGTGACAGAGTTAAATTTACATTCATCATTGAGGTGTTTTAGGTGTTTTAATGAATGAGTTACCATTATTTGGACTAAAGTATAAATCTAATCCACGGTAAAACAGATTATCACAGGATGATGCTTACTTTGATTCAACCTAGATGTTAAGTCATGTATCTTGACACATTAAATCATAGCAAATGATCATTTCCTTTTCTGTCAAGATGTTTATACTAACATACTCAATTATGGTGGAGAAGGAAATGGCAACCCACTCCAGTATTCTTGCCTGGAGAATCCCATGGACAGAGGAGCCTGGTGGGCTACAGTCCATGGGGTCGTAAGAGTCGGACACGACTGAGCAACTAAACCACCACTCAATTAAAGACAGGATGATACATTTCTATCAAGATATTTATAATAATATACTCAATTATATGATATTCTATTTTCTTGCAAAGATTCATAACAAGACTTAGTTAATATGTGCATGGAAAAATGCTTATCAAATATCCACTGAATTTATTATAATATTTGAAACAATATATGTTGACCAATAGTAATATTTTTGTTTCCTTCCTAATAAAAAGAGTTTGCTTCACTTGTTCTTAGCTTATATCACACACACACACACAGGCACACACACAAATCCTTGGGTGCTTTACATATCTAAAGAATAAATTTTACATATGGCATTTTTTTCCCACTCAGTGTTAAGTTTAACAGTTGTTTTAGAAGTTATTAACAGATAAATTGACAAATTAAAAATTCAAAAATTTAACTGTGGTTAGTGGCAAAGAATATTTTTAATATATGTGCATTTAAAATAATTATCAAGCATTAAAATCCATATTGAAAATATGAAATCTATCATTGTTTTCCCTAAATCTGTAATGGTGCCAGAACTTTAGTTCATTTTCTATATTCATAATTAAATATGTTTAAGACTTCTTAGGCGGCCTAGACAGATTGTATCCTAATAATGGTCCATGGGCCTTTAACTTACAATCTTTTAAAAAAACTTACTCTCAATTGTGACTTCAGTAGTATACTTTAGAGCATAGACTCTGGAGCCAGGCTGCCAACTATCTAACCTTGTTCACATTAGAGCAAATCTTCTCTCAGTCTACTCATCTGTGAAATGGGGATCATTGCATAACTCACTATAGGGCTGTTAGCAAGATTATATAAGCTGATAAATGTAAACCATTAAGGATTGTGTCTGGCACAGAGGTTTGATAAATATTAACAATTTTGATGATTTTATTATCCTCTCTCAAGGGTTGATACAAAACAATCCAATGCATATTACTTTATGCTTTCAAATCACAGTATGTCACACCAAATATACATTAAGAGCCTCAAGCCCTGTATTATTCTATTTAAATGAAAATTTCTGAATATATTATGAATACTTTCAATAACATTTTCTATTGTATTCTGTAAGGAAGACAATTAATTAGTTAAAATGAGATTTTCCTCATTGGTGTCACAAATATTCTGATAAACTCAAAATAAAGTATTTAATATACATGTTAAAGGAAGCATATGTCTAATATAAGAACTTTCTTTCTTATTTCCAAGGTGATGTTTAATTAGTTAACGTTTGAAAAGTGCTTTGCAGATTTTAAGTGCTATATAAATGCTAAATCTTCATTGTTAGTAACAAAAGATTAAGTTAGAAAGAACACATCAAGAATCTTTTACAAAGGAACGATATTCTATTGTAACTTTTGCTTTTCAACTTTGTAGAAAACTGCCATTAAAGTTTATTCTCCTAAAAGATGAAGCAAAGTACTCTCACTGGAAATCTCAATGCAATTAACCCAGTGACAAATGGTGGGACTTTGACTAAGCCACTCAAAACCAGTGCCTTTTACTTTCATTATCACTGAAGTGAATATAATCGTACTTAATCCCTACCTGCTTAATGCATATATGAAAATAAATATTCTTGTAAGGTAACAACATTAGCTTTGAGCTCTCTGAAGGACAGTGCAATTTATCAATGCTACGATTGTTGCTCAGGGACACCACATTCCCCAAGTGTTCTGTGCTAGGGTGTTGAAAGAGGTGAAGAGTCTTTGCCTTCAGCACTGATTGCAGAGCCAGGCATTCATGGCCTCAATGACCCTCCATTCCCTCATAAGGGCAAATGGGAGAGCTCAGCAAGCTGGAGAATCCCTGAGCTGCAAGTGCTCTTAGAGACCACCTAGTCCAACACTTTTATTCTCCAGACAGCAGTAAAATCCACTTTGAAAAGAAGACTGTAATTGAACACTATATAGGGGTGAATTGTGTGGTATATGAATGACATAGCAATAAAACTGTTTTGTTTTTTTTTTTTAAAAAACCTGTGTGAGCAACTGTGTTGTTGTTGGGGGTGTGTATGTGTGGTGTAAATGTCTATTTCTTTGGCCAGTCTCTCAACTGAGCGGCACATCTGCTTTACTCACCCTGTTCTCATTCTATCTGTGGTCTTTGATGGATTGTAGACTGCAATGATGTTGGTCAGACAAGGGCTCCAGATGATCTCTTCTTTCTTAAGATCTAATGGTAAAGAGTGAAGAGAGGTTATTTAGGCTCTTTGTTTTTTTTCCCCAAGAGACTCTGAGAAGGTCTTGTTTACACTTCAAACTTTCCTTTCCACACTCAGTTCCCTACTCGGTCTCTAGCTGTTGGTTTCTGACATTTCATCTAGGAGCTCCATGGAGTTCTTCATGGAGCATTTGGAAACAAGAAGAGACAGTGGGATTGTTGCAACCAGCTGGAGCGGGGAACAGAGATGATGGTAAATGCCTTGCATGGGCAGTTATATGTATGAAAGAACGATCCTATCCCAAATGACAACAGTGTATGTAATGAGAGACATTACAGAGGCTAGCTTAAGATTTTGGTTTCTTTCTTCTATATTGATTCTGGAGTTGTCATTTTTACTCAGAACTTACCATAAATTCAAGCCAGGTCTTATACCTGGTGATTTGAATGTGTACATACATGTATTACTCCCTAAACTCCTTGACGCTCTGAAGCTAACAGTACAGCTGCTGTGGGGGCTAAACAATTTTCCTAAGGCAGCTGAGAGGTAAATCTTGGGCACAGACCCTCTATTAAGGTGGAGTTGAGCCTCCCTGCTTCTTGGGACCAAGGAAAGAGATGTGATTGACTGTGCTTCCCCTGTTGTTTAAAGAGGATCTAAGGTGGCTTATATACAATAGGACAAAATATAGAGGAAATTTTAGGGTAAAATGAAAGAAGCAAGAATATGAAAACAAGATTCAGTATGAATTATAAAAGCCTGGAGAAAATTTGCAGGATCATTTCTAACTAGAAGGAGAAAACTAAGTAATTCAATTTTAAGCTAATAGAGAACTGATCAAAATATTTTATATAAATGACTTGTCTTTGTCTTCATTTTTTCCCATAAAGATGGCAATATATATAATTTTATCAACAACGTGTGTAGTTTTATGTAAGCATATTGTTAATCTCAGTGCTCAGGAATGCATATATCCCAACATCATCTTGTAAATGTATGAGTTTTCTGAGATTGGATTACATCATTACACCCACATAAATATGTAAACGTCATGCTGCATTTGTTTAACACAACAAGACCCAGTTACTAAAACATCCTTTGATCCTTTTGTTTTCCACCACATGATATTGTTTAGAGGAGTGTTTTGGTTATAAGCATGTAAGACATTTTTAAAAAAATAAATGGTAATTTATTTTCTTTATGAGGATGTGGGTAGTCTGAAGGACTAGAAAAGCCACTCTTTCAGGCTTAATGTTTTCATTTGCTGAGAGATCTGCAATAACATTCAATGAGTTATTGGAAGTGGGTACATGGTATCTTTTAGTGTTCAAATAGCCAGTGTTGAAGAGGTCCTTTCTTTGTTTTTCTTCCTTTCTCCTGTTCTCACATATATGTACAGGCCATAAACAGATCCTATTGACTCAGCCATAAATGGGGGTGGGTGGACCTATGATAGTCCTCTACCTATTTTCACCACTTCTATTTGTGAATCCATATTCCAGGTCAGATTGAGAAATACAAGGAAGACAAAGCTGACTAATTCTCATTCAGAGATGTAGCCACAGAACTTCATTCTTCTTCACAAAAAGGCATATATAAAGATGTACTTCTTGGTGATTTTGCATGTTCCTTTAGCATTTTTGAAGCTGGAGAGTTAGATACAGAACAGATAAAAGTACTAAGGAGAATTTGTACAAAAACACTGTCATTGGTTTATCAAAGCGGTTCTATTGCAATGAGCTGAAAAATATCATTGAAACTAGTTTTTTTCTTTTTAAAATACCTTTTGTCATTTATAATAAGATTTGAAATTGCTTTTTTTCCTGTAATATAGTAAAGATGATGAAAAGGTTTCTAATCACAAAAAGACTATTAAACAGACTTTTTTAAAAAAGCAGACTACAGGGTTTTGTTTGTAAGATTCACAAACACGTTCATATTAAGTAGTTGGTGGAAAAGTTGTTCAAATGGGAAACAAAAAGAATAATAAAAATTTACTTCATTTTTGTGTGATAGAGGAAAATAGAGCTAGGAACATTTGCAGGTAATCAGTATGCCATTTTAGTCTTAGTTCTGCAATTAACAATTTATCCTTTGATGTGCTTTGAAATACTTCTAAATGGGAAGGCATGTTCCATAAATAAATAAATAGGCTTACTCTACTTTTTTCATTTTGCTGTCTTATAGTGAAGACCTTAAATTATTTTTATTTAAAAAATTAAATAAAATTTTGTGAAGCTTGATTTACTATACATTTGGAGTGAATTATTATGAGAGAATGCTACTAGTTTTTGTCTTTTTCTTCTTTCTTTGCACTGATCTCACCTGCAGTGTGGGAGATGTGGGTTTGATCCCTGGGTCGAGAAGATCCCCTGGAGAAGAGAATGGCTACCCTCTCCAGTATTCTTGCCTGGAGAATTCCATGAAGAGAGGAGCCTGGCAGGCTACAGTCCATGTGGTGACAAGGGGTTGGACACGACTGAGCAACTAACACTTTTTTCACTTTTCATAATGAAATTTGGTGGTTATGATGCTCAACCTATCTCTTCTATTTAAATGCATTTATGTCTATGTGAATGCATGCATGCTAAGTTGCTTCAGTAGTGTCCGACTCTTTGTGCCCCTATGGACGGTAGCCCATCAGGCTCCTCTGTCCATGGGATTCCTCAGGTGGTCAGAGCCTGCCTGGACTACATTCAGGACTTGGGCCATAATGTTTGTGGTCCTACCAGCCAGCAAACTTGCAGAGAAGGCAGATGCCTGAATCTATTCATTATATTTTTTACCAGGTTAGCTTACTGTTAAACAGAAAGTCGTCCTCTAAAGCATAGTTTGTTGTCATCTCTCTTGTTAAATGCTAAATCCAAGAGCAGTTCTTTTGTTGTTGCTCCTGCAACAACAAACTTTTTGTATAAGTAGCTGGTCAACTCCCCTGTAATCATGCTCTATAACCATAAAGCTATACTAGGGATACAAGACTTCTACATTAAATGATTTATGTAGATTCCATGCTTTATGCTCCTTTACTAATCAAATCAATTTTTCCCTCTTCCATTGATGATATTTTACAGAACCAGGATTTTGTCCACAGTATAGCATATGATTTCATCATTTGAGGGACATCTAAAGTTCTTCACAACCCACCCTCCTACTTTCAGGGGTACCTCACTGACTACAATTTGCACCAATCATCTTAGATGTTATGAAATTGCAACCATGAAACTACTGCCATGTTTAGCATCAGTATCTTACTGGAAATGTGTTTATCTGATTAAGTTTGGATAACTGGGGGTGGAAGAAATGACAGATAGTTTTGCTGGGAAAGAGATGAGGAAAACTGAGATTGCCTATGGTCACAGGGCTTCTTCCAGGCAGATCTAATCTATGAGCCCAAGGCAGCCCTGCTACCCTGACAGTGGGAGGAAGATGCTATAAGTTTCTTTCTATTTCACGTTTTGATTAGTGAAGGCTCTATTTAGTGCATGTGTGCTCAGTCTCCAAGTCATGTTAGGCTCTTTGCAGCCCCATGGACTATAGCCTGCTGGGCTCCTCTCTGTCCATGGGATTTCCCAGGCAAGAGTACTAGAGTGGGTTGCCATTTCCTTCTCCAGGGGATTTTTCTGACCCAGGGATTGAACCTGTGTCTCCTGTTCAGCAGGCGAATTCTTTACCACTGAGCCATCTGGGAAGCCCTCCCTATCTAGACACCACACCGAAAAAAGATCTTCCAACTTATGACACTTAAAGAAGTAAATAAGCACACAATTCAGGAAAACTTTAAGAACAAAATAAAATTTGAAAGCCCCAGAAGTTTAGAAATATAAAAATATGCTTTAATCTAAGTCTATTGAGCATTAAAAATGTTCTATAAGGAAAGTCTAAGGATGGTATGCCAAAGCAATGTTGTAAGTAGTGATTTCAGATAGATGATAGAGGCTTGAGGTCAGCTGAAATACACAGGAAAACTTATGAGTTATGTGGAGGCCACCCAAGAGATTTGAGGAACTGGTAGGATTTAGATAGGTAAAGATGATAGGCTAAAAAGAGCATAAGCAAACACAAGAGCACGGATTTTTTCTTGGCATGTTTTGTGGAATGAAGGATGAGAACAGCAGAGTCTTTTATGCTGGGCAGCTCAGGTGGGAAGGGCCAGTGTGTAGCAGTCATGTCTGAACATGTGGTTAGGAGTTTGTACTTGATGGTGGTGTCACAGAACAAGTGATATATGTATAGTTAGAAGCATTTAACATAGTCATGCTCCTTATAATTCACCTTTCACTTACAGTTTTAATATACTTGATTACCCTGTGTAATCTGTGAAAACTACACTGGATGTAAAAGCAAAGGGTGGAACGAGATGACTAGTATTTATTACATGCCTGAGAGGCACTGTATATATTCATATTTTTCAAAAGATACTATTAGTTATTAACAATATGACTTATTCAAGTCAATCTCTCTGTGACTGTATTTACTTGTAAATAAAATACAGACAATAACACCCCTACAACTATGTGTCTACCTATCCACCCATAGATCTAATGGACTGGGAATTTCTTAAGTGAGAGTCTCTTCTGTGCTTATTACGTATAATGAATTCAACAAATATTTGTTCAGTGGATACTTAAATGGGCTATTTTGAGGACCAAATGAATTATATAAAAACTGAGAAAAGTCAACAACAGAGTGATACATAAACCAAGGGGGGAAAAATCCCTTTCCTCTGCTTCCTTCCCCAGTTCTTTACTGAAATTACACCAATTCCTGGTCTGAGTAGAGAAGCATTCCCACCTCAGATTCGCACTACCCAACCTGAGCTAGGCCACTCTAGCAAAGAGGCTTACATGGGCTTACCAAATCCACTTCCTTTTTATCCCTGGCAAACAGCTAAACATTTCCTTATCTCTCCTACAATAAGGTGCGTCTATGTGCCTTAGTTCTAGCTTATGTCATGGTGGTGGACAAGACACAGAGGCACAGCCCCTACAGTTTCCAGAAAATGATCCTGAGACCTCCTGCAGGATTCTCACATTCTCTCTTTCCCCACTTGCTGGCTGGATGACACCCGGAGACTTAGAAGTCATATTAGTTTGCTAGGATGGCCACAACAAACTACTATGGAATTGATGGTTTAAAACAACAGATTTTAGATTTTCCATACTTCTGGAGGTCAGAAGTCTGAGATTAAGGTGTCTACAGAATTGCTTTTTTTCTGAGGTCCTTAAGATAAGACTCTGTCCTAGGCCTCTCCCCTTGGCTTATAGATCGTTGTCTTCTCCCTGTGCCTTCATGCCATTTTCTGTTTGTATGTATCTATGTCTAAATTTCCTCCTCTAATAAGAATATAGACATATTTAATTGTGCCCACCCTAATAATCTCATTTTAGCTTAATTACACTGTAAAGACCCTATCTCCATATATAGTCACATTCTGAGGTTACAGGAAGTTAGTATATAAATGAATTTTGGTGAGGGGGGCACAATTAACCCCGTAACAAAAGTCGTCATGTCCTAGTTGGGAGTATCTAAGCCCCCTCTTTGTCCCTAAAATGCTATGACTATGAGATGAACTCAAAACCTTTTTAACTTAACTCACTAAGATGTTGTAAACAGCTAGGATATCTTGACTAGTACAGAAATTGATACCAAGACTGGTGCTGTATAATAAAAACCTAAACTATATGGCATTGGCTTAGCAAGGGGAGTAGGTAGCAAAGAAATCAATATTAAAGGCTGAAAAAAAAGACAATCCATGTTATATAGTAGCAAATGGTTTGATAAAACTGTCATCACTTATGTTTTGGGGGCAGATGATGTCTCTATTGAACAAATAGCTCTAGAGGAAATAGTTGGAAAGAATCAAACTGTCAGTGTATATTGACTTCTGCTGACTAATTTCTGAAAAATATTTCAAAATATAGATAAGGTCAGGAAAGAACTGGCCACTTAGCAAGAAGAAATTAAAATAATAGAGCCTAGAAATTTGGGGCCTTGAAGAGTTGACAAAGATGACCATTACTAAAAGCCTCAATCAGCAGAACATAAGATTAAAAAAAAATTTTAAATTAATCATATTTAAGCACTTGGTAAAGATCAAATTAATGATGTGACTTTCCAACCAAGCTTGATGGCCCTAACTGCCATTAAAATGAGTCTGCAAGGTGTAGAGTAAGGAAAAGAAGAAATAAAGTATACTTGAGAATTATGTCTAGAAAGAGTTTGGGGGGACATTTACTTAGCTAATTGATGAACACGAATAAAGTAGAACAGAAACATGCTATGCTTTTGAGGGAACTATATTACCAAATTAACTGCAAACCGCAAGCTTGGATTTAAAACAAATATCGATTGTATAAACAGTAAGACAACTCTTGGGTTCCCCAGTTGCTCTAACAGGAAGCAGCTGGTAAAAAGCATGCAGTTTGTAAGAACAGACTATTCCAAGGTACCCATTTCAGACATGGCCAGAGGAGATGCTGGATAGTGAAGTAGCTCCCAGATGGTAGAGACAGTGGCCATGGATAGGACAGTCAAAGGAGTTCTCGCTAAAAGTAGAATCAGGGTCTAAGAACATCTTCCCCACTCCCCACCCCACTTTAGGGTAGTAGGCCCTCAGAGGTCTACCCAGCAAGGTTTTAGGATTGCTTTAAATTGTGTCTGTTTCCTCTTCCTAAATGGGAGTGTTTTAGTGGTAATTACGTGCCCATCCCACCACTGAATTTTGGGAGTATGTATGCTGAGAGGCAGATGATTTGTGCCTTTTTTTAGTTCATAGTTTACAAGAACTTGAGAAATCCCGTTTGGACCAGATGGACAGCCTGATCTTTACTCAGAGATCCTTGTGTTTGGGCTAGATGCAGTGATTGAATGGGAACTGGGGCTGTCTCTCAGGGGAGGCAGTGATTTTGTTCTGTGTACTGAAAGAGGGGGTAAAATGGGTATGAGGTGATCTTCTTGGTCAAGAATGTGGCAGAGACATTTTCATGCCCTTACCAAATCGGTTTTATTTTCCTACTGGCATGCAGCAAAACATATTCCCAGCATTTCCTGCAGTTAGTTTAAGCACTATAACTGACCAGTGGAATGTGGGGGGGTGTGTGTGTGACTCTGCCACCCCTTGGACTGTAGCCCACCATGCGCCTCTGTCCATGGGATTCTCCAGGCAAGAATACTGGAGTGGGTTTCCATTTCCTTCTCCAGAGTGTAGGTAGAGGTGATATATACTCCTTCTGGGTCTGACCTCTAAATGTCTTATAAATCCTCCATAATTCCTCTTTCCTCATCCTCCTCTTGGAGGAAGCCAGGGTTGTCTTGACACCAAAGCTGAACAGTGGGGTCCCTGAGTGGTTACATGGAACAGAGTCAAGCCCCTTGCTTACCCTAACCTTTTGCTTTCTCTAAACTCCACTAACCCTCATTGGACTGTGACATAAGTGAGAAATATATACAATGCTATTGTGTTAAGCCATTAAGATTTGAGGGCTGTTTGTTAAAGCAATTGGCATAGTCTGATGGACAGACACTTGACATTGCTAAATAAATCTTTTACTTTTTCTTGTTTTACACCTTCTCACATTCCTCACAATTTCCTTTTCACTGAGCTCATAAATTCAATGGAAGGACAAAAGATACAGTCAGCCTACTCTCAAATTTAAGGCCCCAGTTGATCCCAACCCCCTCAGTCTCAAAATATCCAAATTCTCTTGAGAAGTCTTGTGTACAAACTTCAGTAATACAATTTTGGATGACCCTAAACCCATCTCTTCAGTTATGACTTCTCTCCTGAATTTCAGATCTTAATTTCCAACTGGCTACAGAGCATCTTTCCAATATCAGCTTGAGTTTGATTTTTAAAGTAAAAAATACACCACTACACTCATCATCTTTGTCTCAAAATCTGGACCTCCTTTTCCAGTTAATGGGGTCACAAGTCTTCCTGTAATCTAGCTAAAGGCTTGAGTCATCTCAGCCCCTTCCAGCGTTTGATCCTTCATCTCCACTCTAATACCTGACTGTATTTCTTTGCTGTCTCATACATATTCCAACCCTGAATATTCACTGGAAGGACTGATGCTGCAGCTGAAGCTCCACTACTTTGGCCACCTGATGCGAAGAGCTGATTCATTGGAAAACATGCAAATTCCTTAATTTAGCATTTAAGGGTTCTTATTTCTTTACCCAAATCTAACCTTTGGTCCCTACTGTGTGCTCCAGCCACATCAGTCTTTTCTATATTCCGTCTCCACTTTAACATCCCCCATTACTGCTACAAGGTGCTAACAAAGGTTCTCAACTACTGTCAGTCGTGTCTACCTCAGGATCACCAGAGAACATAAAAAAACGTATATTCCCAGGCCACACTTTTATAGATACTTTGGCCCTTTTAATCTGTTTCATACCAACTATGCAATGCAAAAAGTCTCTATTTTTTTGGTGGGTGGGGGTGGAATAAGAATTTATAAAATTGCAGGAACTTTAAAAAAAAATAAGTTTCTTTTCCATCTCTTCCATTTCTCTCTCTTTCTCTTTTGCTGCAGGAGCTTTAAAAACAGTTTCTTGGGTGTTTCAGGGCTGAGTCAGAATTCACAGGGTTAGGGTTTCCCTAGGCATTTCTGATATGCAACAGATTTGGGAGCCTCTGATATGCAAGTTGATAGTAACAAAAAATAGAATATTATTAATAAGTAAAAGGGAAATATTATGAAATCAGGGAAGATTTTGTTGAGTCAATATATTTACAAAAAACTAGATATAATAGCATTTACAGTTTGAAAAACAAAAGTCCCCTTATTACATAGGATTTTCAATCACTGGGAAGAATATGAATCCAGATATACCTTGCTTTGATTTACTGTGCTTTACAGATGCTGTTTTTTTTTTTTCCCCACAAATTGAAGGTTTGTGGCAACCCAGTGTTGAGCAAGTATTATCAAACCAGGCTCGATTGCCTAATGCACAGCAAAGCAAATGCTGAGATGTTGAGGTTGGCAACAGAAAGAGCAGAGAGTTTATTCATGAGGCAGCCAAGCCAGGAGATGGGAGGACAAATCTCAACTCTGCCTCTTCAAAGTTGAAGGGATATTTATGGGATAAAGCTGAGGTGTGGGGAGTGTGGGGAAAGATGACTGAAAATAGGAAAAAGATAAGATAATCTTCGTTCTGGGCAGGTATATCTAAATTTTATGTGACTCACATTCAAAAGACGGCAGTCTTAGTGCTTTCTGAGGGTGGAGTTTTTGGCCCTCTGACATCAAAAGGTCACCAAGAGGAAACTCACTCATGCCCAGTTGAAGGGTCCATGGTCCTAACCAGTTTTAACAGTCTGGAGCTTAAACTGGGCATCACTGGCTCCAGTTCTTAAAAAACAATTGGGGAAAATAATTTGTTGTTGTTTAGGCTACAGTACTTGATGCTTGGAGAACATGCACCTTTTTTTTGTAGCAGAAGTTAAAGGACCTTAATCAGTGAAGGCAGGTTACAAGTTTAACGGATCTGATGATTACCCTTAGTGTCACAAGTCTTTCAGCACTATTTTTCCAATGGCATTTGCTCACTCGCTCACTTTGTGTCACATTTTAGCAGTTCTCCCAATATTTCAAACTTCGCATTTTATTGTATTTGTTATGGTGACCCATGATCAGTGATCTCTGATGTTACTATTGCCAAAAGATATGACTCCCTGAAGATGATTAGCACTTTTTAGCAATAAAATACTTGTCATAACATAAGATGATATGACATGGTGAGTAGCACTTCATAGTAATAAAATATTTTGTAATTAAAGTATGCACATTGATTTTTTAAGACAATGCACATAATAGACTACAGTATAATGTAAACAGCTTTTGTAAGCACTGGGAAACAAAAAAAATTGTGTACCTCACTTTCTGTGATACTTGTTTTATTATGGTGGGCTGGAACTGAACCTGTAGTATCTCTGAAGTCTGCCTATAAAGGGAAAGTGACGTCTTTAAAGTAGGTAAATCACCAAAATATGTACTAAACTGCACTATGGTAAATGTCATATCTCGCAACAAAGACAGCATATGTGCTCTGGGAACCAACCCTCTCAGAAGACGAGACAAAAGCGCACTGACAAGTGACTGAAGCAGGAAGGCAAGAGGAGGCGGGATGACAAAGGCGTTTGTGTCCAGCTGGCTACGTAAGCCAGCTAACTAGCCTGTCAAGTGGGGAAATGAGAGAAAGGACTCCATTCTCTCTGGCCCAGACCTTATGTTTCTGCCCTGAACGAAGAAAGAAAGTAAAACAGCAATTGTATAGCTCATAATAACAAATGAACAGAATGATGGTAGAAAAGACGGTGACTTGCTATAACGACTCTATGATGAGTCAGCCTCTCTATTCTGACCTCGACTTATGAATAGGAGAATTATATCCATTTTGCTTTTGTTCTTGTGTTTAGTAATCAGAAAGCCATTGGATGCCATTTGGTAAGTAATTAAAGGTAGAATGTAACCACCATGGAATGTCATATTTTGAGATACAAGCAAATATTTGCACACAAAGTGATTTTCTGTGATACTGTTTCTCTTTAATGATGAGGATAATGATATCAAGGAATTCTGAATCTTGAAAAGGGTTAACAACATAGTGTTTTGAAACAAGATCTGATCTGTTTTTCAAACTGTGCTGTATTTACAGATATATTTAGTTTTGCAGATGTCTTGAATCTATCATTGGAATTGGACTTTCCCATCAAAACCAGACATGGCTTCAGTGCTATTTGGTGGGACCATTTTCATTTTGCCTTACACTGTGAAGTGGCACAGAGCTGATGTAGTTCTTTTTTTGTCTGACTCAGAGAAGTTATCTCCAATTCATTGCACAAGAGAGGGTATAGAGTTTTATTTGGGGATTACCTCAACTAAGAAAAGTCCTCTTGAGTTGTATAATTAGGCCAGTCTCAAAGTTTTTAGGAAGTGTAGAAATAGGAATTTAAAAACATGATTCAGAGATTAATTTATATTTCTTTCCAGAGAAAAGCTGTTGAAAATGGGAGGTGGGGTGGGACTAGGATGTGATGAAAAAGAGAAAAGTTATTTAAGATTCTGGTGGTACAAGATTTTATAATGAGCCTCCAACCAGTCAAAGGGTGGGAAACCAGGATCTGAGGAACTCAAGATTATATCTGGGGTAGGAATAAACAAAAACAAGGACCATTCTATTTTAAATTGGAGGCTGAATTTTTAAATACTCTAGGAGTCATTGAGTATGGCAAAAAAGCCTCACACATATATCATCTAACTGAATAGATGAAAAAATATCATTCAGGGTAAAATGATTTTCTATTGCTATTGTGTTATTTTGTCCATTTTTTTCCCCAAAGGTGTGATTTACATAACAAAGTTAGCGAAAATTTCCAGGCCTAATTATCACTTTCAAAATAGAACCTGGAAATCAGCCATTGGTAACTGAAGATTACAGATTGTTTTTTAAAAAGCAAATCTTGAGTTCAGCTCAAATTTTACCCTTAAAACTGGATTGTATTATTTTGCCACATCAAATCAAATGCCTTTTTGGCATCAAAGAAAGCAGCTCCCAGGATAATTCATAACTCAAGTGCAGTCAATTTAGGCTATACTAAAGCTTTAGCTTTTTTAAAGTTTAAAAAAATAAAAGACAATATAAAAACATATTGTCTAGAATGACAATTTGCCTGTGTGGTATTCTACACAGTCCTTTCTACTTTGTAAAGATTTTTTTCTAAGCTCTATTACAGGAACAGTAAAGGAGGTGGTAAAGAACATGGGATATTGGTTGGGTTGCCTGAAGTTATATTCTGGCTGTGTCACTCCCCAGCTAGGAGTCTGTGAGCAAGTTTTGAAACTTCTCTGTGTCTCAGTTCTTTTATCTGTAAAAGGGAATAATAATAGGACTTCTCTCATAGGGTTTGTTGAGAGGATTAAATGAGTCAATACCAGCAAAGCACTTAGTGGCTATGAAGAGAAAATATTCAGTATTTATCATACTCTAACACTCTCTACATTGAATTTAGGACTAATTCAGACTCCTGTGTGCAGAAGAGTAAAAAAACTGGCTTAAAACTAAAAACAAAAAAACAAAGATCATAGCATCCGGTCCCATCACTTCATTGCAAATAGATGAGGAACAATGGAAACAGTGACACACTTTATTTTCTTGGACTCCAAAATCACTGCAAATGGTGACCGCAGCCATGAAACTAAAAGATGCTTGCTCCTTGGAAGAAAAGCTATGACAAACCTAGACAGCATATTAAAAAGCAGAGCTATTACTTTACTGACAAAGGTCCGCCTAGTGAAAGCTATGGTCTTTCCAGTAGTCATGTATGGATGTGAGTGTTGGACCATAAGAAAGCTGAGCACTGAATAATTGATGCTTTTGAACTGTGGTATTGGAGAAGACTCTTGAGAGTCCCCTGGACCTCAAGGAGATCAAACCAGTCAACTGTAAAGGAAATCAGTTGAATATTCATTAGAAGGACTGATGCTTAAGCTGAAGCTCCAATACTTTGGCCACCTGATGTGAAGAACTGACTCATTGGAAAAGACCCTGATGCTGGGAAAGATTGAAGGTGGGAGGAGAAGGGGATGACAGAGGATGAGATGGTTGGATGGCATCACCGACTTGATGTACATGTTTTGATTTTTGGCAAGCTCCGGGAGTTGGTGATGGAAAGGGAAGCCTGGCGTGCTGCAGTCTCTGGGGTTGCAAAGTGTCAAACATGACTGAGCAACTGAACTGAACTGAATTGGTGTACAAAAGAATACTTATCACCTCTGTCATACATATACAAAGCTAGCTGAAAAAACTTTTTAACATAGAAGTGCGTTAAATTGGTACAAAAAGAGCTTTCAATGTGAATATGATTTAGTTAATATTCTTTCAAAGCTAACTTAGACAATATCAGTAAATATAGGCTTTTATATTAAACTTTTCTTTGATAAGATTTTTTCCCCCTAAAATATTTGGATAGCAGCTTAACTTTGTTGTGTAGTTTGGTTAGTAAATAATAAATATTTTCTGAACTCTTATGAAAGACAAAGCACTGTGTTAATGATTAGGGACAAAGGGGTATTGATAATTAAGGAAGTCACACATATAAACAAAAATACACACTAATACTACTCTAGGGGAACTTACCTATTTTTGGTAATTTTATCTCCATCACAAACCTTGGGAATCCAATATGCTTTAGGCTGTACCATGAAAGAGAAACTTTTTCTGCTGAAGTAGTGAGGTTTGGGGGTTCTCTTCTATGGTATCTGTAATTGTTTAAGTTAACTAATAAACTTAGGTTCTGAAATCTCTAGTAGGACTAAGAATATGAGATTTGGATCTGCTTTTGAATCCAGTAGTATTGGTGGGTCTCAAGAAATCCTGCGTAAAGAGCAGAGCAGATAAAACTCTTGTTCATATTTTAGAAGTGTGTTGAGGATCCACTGCATAATATCCACTGTATATTACCTGTAGGTGCTAGGTAAGACACTGGGGATAAAAGGAAAAACAAGACATGGTCTCTGTGTGCAAGGAGTTAATGGACTAATAGCAGCAGCAGTGACAATAATATAACTAACATTTATTGAGTGATTTCTACAGACCTTGCTTTCATTATTTTCTCCATTCCTCATTAAAACTCTTCTAGGTGACCATTTTGAAGATAAATAAAGTGGGACATAAAGAAATGAAGAAACTTAGAAATGTTTCCTTGTATTGATATGACTACGATATGTATATGATATGTACTGATATGATTGTATGATTATTGATATGATTTGTATATGATTATACAAATAAAATATAATGGGATTAAAACAAATTGAATTTCTAAAATTCCTAGGGCATACTGGGCATTGTGTTACATTATTTAATCCAAATAATGTCACACTCTCTCTAATCTGTTTAGTTCTGTCTGACTCTTTGCAACCTTATGGACTATAGTCTGCCAGGCTCTTCTCTCCATGGATTTTTCAGGCAAGAATACTGGAGTGGGTTGCCATTTCCTCCTCCAGAGGATCTTTCCAACTCAGGGATTGAACCCAAGTCTCCTGTGTTTCCTGCATTGCAGGCAGATTCTTTACCTGCTGAGCCACTGGAGAAGCCCCAATGTCATATTTAATCCAAATAATACAACCACAAAGGTGTTTATAATTATCTTCAAGACATAGAGAAGGCTATAAGAGTCAGAGAGGTTAAATTCCCCTAGATCACTCAATTTAGTGCAGTAGAGTAAGAAATCCAAATCTGCATCTTTCTAGTTTCAAAACCCAGGTACTCTCCCTACATCAAGTGGTCGGTGCAAGGTTGGGAAAGGAGAGAAACTGCAAGAAACAAGGCCAGATCATGGTGACCTTGTGGGTGATGAGTAGCCATCAAAAGATTCTGGCAGAGGAATATCAGATTTGTGTTGAAGAAAGAGAAGTTGGGTAGCATTTAGCATTATCTTTAAAAGTTTCCTGAACGACAGTTGCTATACTGTTTTCCTTGTTAACTTAAAAGCATCACCAAGATGAAGGTTATGAACAAGATGCTTCATCATCCCTCTTACATTTTGGCCTTTAGAATTTTTTGTACTTTCTCTTTCCTCCAAGAGATAGGTCATGACTATCCAGTCTTGAGTCTAGATTCACAGTTTTTATGACAGTGTCCACTATAGTCCTACACCCTTTACTG
Organism: Cervus canadensis; assembly: GCF_019320065.1. Taxonomy (NCBI): domain Eukaryota; kingdom Metazoa; phylum Chordata; class Mammalia; order Artiodactyla; family Cervidae; genus Cervus; species Cervus canadensis. The sequence goes on along the minus strand of NC_057400.1, from coordinate 28,795,371 downwards.
TGTATACTTATTATATTTTATATTTTCCTTTCTTATTTACACCTTGACATTGTCATCTAGATTTGACTATGGTTGATATTCTCAAATCAGTGTGGGAACAGAGGTATCCATTGTGTACCATGAGAGTGTAATAACGTGGAATATATGTTGATGTGATGGAATAATCAGCGCTGTATTGTTTACCCAGCAATGTATAGTACTGAAGAGGCAGAGGGACCAGAGATCAAATTGCCAACATTTGTTGCATCATGGACAAAGCCAGGGAATATCAGAAAATCATCTGCTTCTGTTTCATTGAATACACTAAAGACTTTGACTGTGTGGATCAAAACAAACTGTGGAAAATTCTTAAAGAGATGGGACTATCAGACCATCTTTCCTGTCTCCTGGGAAACCTGTATGTGGGTCAAGGAGTAGCAGTTAGAACCTTACAGGTAACAACTGACTGGTTCAAAATTGGGAAAGGATTACCAAAGACTATATATTATCACCCAGCTTATTTAACTTATACGCAGAGTACATCATGGGAAATGCCAGGCTACATGAATCACAAGCTGGAATCAAGATTGCCAGGAGAAATATCAACAACCTCAGATATGCAGATGATATCACTCTAACGGCAGAAAGTGAAGAGGAACTAAAGAGCCTCTTGATGGGGTTGAAAGAGGAGAGTGAAAAAGCTGGCTTGAAGCTCAGCATTCAAAAAATTAGGATCATGGCATTTGGTTCCATCACTTCATGGCAAATAGAAGAGGAAAGAGTGGAAGCAGTGGTGGATTTTATTTTCCTGGGCTCCAAAATCACTGCAAGTTGGGGACTGTAGCCATAAAATTTAATTCAAAGATGCTTCTTGGAAAGAAAGCTATGACAAACCTAGACAGTGTATTAAAAAGCAGAGACATCACTTTGCCAACAAAGGTCCATATATTCAAAACTATGGTTTTTCCAGTAGTCATGTACAGATGTGAGAGTTGGACCATAAAGAAAGCTGAGCCCTGAAAAATTGATGCTTTCGAACTGTGATGCTGGAGAAGACTCGAGAGTCCCTTGGACTGCAAGCAGATCAAGCCAGTCAGCCCTAAAGGAAATCAACCCTGAATATTCATTGGAAGGACTGTTACGGAAGCTGAAACTCCAATACTTTGACCACCTGATGCGAAGAGCCGACTCATTGGAAAAGACCTGATGCTGGGAAAGATTGAAAGCAGAAGGAAAAGGGGTCAGCAGAGGATGAGGTGGCTAGGTAGCATTGCTGACTCAATGGACATGAATTTGAGCAAACTCTGGAAGATATTGGAGGACAGAGGAGCCTGGTGTGCTGTCTAGTCCATGGTGTTGCAAAGAGTTGGATATGACTTAGCAACTGAATAACAACAGCGACAACATTGTACTAAGTAAGAGTTAGGGCCCCAGACAAGAACTCCCTGGGTAAGAATCCTGCCCTCCAACTTACAAGCTGTGAAGCACTTTGTTCAAGGTCATTTAGCTAAACAAATACCTGAAACAGGGTGAACCATTTACTCTAACAGAGAAACATACACAGAGAGTACAATGGAAACTCTCTTTGAATGCTTACAATGCAAAAAGTATGCTAGGCATTATGCTGCATGCTTCACATATCTCACTGCATTTAATAAGAACATGGAAGACCTTGTACAGCTCCATACTTTTCATATATACTTTTTCACTTAATGAGACTATGATGGACTTGGAAAGTAGGTATTATTTCCTTATGTTGACTTCTTTGTGCATTACTTTTCTTATCTTTATAAGGATAGTGATGGTAAGTGCGTCTAAGGGGTATTATGAGGATTAAATGAAATAATTCAATACTGTGCTTAGAGTAAACTATCAATCAATGTTAACTATTACCTGAGAAATCGAAGAATGATTTGAAATAAAAGCTTATGGCCATTGAGACAGAATGATAAAATATCAAGGGGCCATATTCATATAGAAGAAGAAAAAGAAAGAGATCCAGCAGAGAGAAAATAGAACCATTTTTCCAGCTGGTTTATTAGATTAAAGTAGAGCAAGCTGACTAGCTGCAAAAATTGTGCTGTGTATCTATGACCACAAGTATAAAAATAGTACTGGTTTTTAGATTTTAAGCATCTTTGATAATTTATTGAAAAATCTTATAAAATGAATACTTTAAGCAATTATATGTGCACTGATTAAACCTCAGAAACTAAACTTTAATGAAGGAAAATCAGCTTAACTCTTAAGTGTACCAATCTAATGGAATCCAAGTCAGAAACTGCTAAATTTAAATTCTATGAAACTGAAAAATACACAGATGAAATTGCCTGTAAATATCAATTGGATGTCATTTTGATTTCTTAACCAGTTATATATATGTAAATAACCTTAATTTGCATAAAGAGAATATTAGATGAAAATGCAACTTTACCAGGAAAAACTTACAGGAAAATAATCTGTAGAAAGTAAAAGAGACAGTGTTCATCAAAATCAGACTGAACTGAAAACCTGAGTGCATGAGCTCTCAGACACAGCATTCCTCTAGTTCAATATTAGAGGAATATTAAAATTTTCTTCTATTGAACACTGAAATGATCCTTGACAAATCTAAGTGGCCATGATGATCAGTTTTCCCATGGTGAGGCATGGTCCAGTGAGGGTTGTGTTTAAACTGGTCTTTTTTTCTAATAGTTTATTGGGTCAAAAATACCTAATCACTTAACCTTCATTCTTGTGAGTACTCAATAGCTATTCCATTCCTGATATACTGGTAATTTTAATTTCTTTATTCTTTTGGTGTCCAGTCAAAGAGAAAATTTCAGAGATGAATTTCAAGCTATATTGTATAACTACTAAGGAAAATTTGGGTTCATTTTCTTATTTCAAATAATTTTTTTCATGGAGTTGGATTTCTGTGCTGTTTTGCATTTAGAGCTGTTCCTGAATACAGAATCAATTTGGGAAAGGATGAAATCCCAGAGTTTGGAAACTAAATGGCTGTTTATACGATGGAGACAATGTAAATCAGGAGATGGTTCTCAGTTAACACTGAAAAATACTAAAAAATGAAAAAAAGGGAAAAGTTCAGGAGACCTCTTAATGAAGAACTAACCTCCCACCCCAGCCAGGTAACATTTAGTAATTGACAGAAACTAGAGATGGCTGGTCTATATTGCTTTGCCTTTTTCCTATCATCAGCAGATATCTGTTTAAACATGGTGGTGGAAAGAAAGTTGGATGAGTGTGTGTGTGTGCATGCACCTTTGTGTGTGTAAAAGAACAAAATCAGGGCCTGGGGAAAGGGTTCCACAGGGACCTTCTTTTCTGAAGGTTTAATTCTTAAGATGTGTCTGTGTGGTGCATCTGACACCCAAGGAAAAAGTCCAAGTTGCTGGAATTTTAATATTTGTTCTGCCTCTGTTTTTATTCTCTTTTCAAATTCCACTAATCTTTTAGGAAAGAAAATTGCTGAAATCTATGCAGTCTGCTGGGTTATTCTTGTGGAAACTAAAAAGTTAGTGTGGCAAAGGAAAGGAGATCCATTCTATCCATTCCTCTCCAGGTTCCAGTAATGCTGAGTTTCGTGTGAAGGTGTAGTGCTGAAGGGCACCCCAAAGGGAAGCCCTCGTGAAAAGAGCAGCCCCTGGAGAGAAGGTGGCAGTAAGAGCAGGCTCGGACTGCTCCCAGAGGACACAAACCACCATTTTCATGAAGGAGGAGGTAGTGACTCCAGGAACTCCTGGGATCCATCCCCACCATCATTCCTTTACCTCCTTCCCTGATATATTTTCTCCATTACCCTTATCACCATTCTCATATTATATACTCAAAATTCATGAGGGCAGGGTTTTTATCTTTTATGCTCACTACTGTGCATCCCCGGTCTTAGAACAACGCCTGTGTCTACTGGTCACTCAGTGAATATATGAGGAATGCTGATGCAGATGAGAAATGAAAGCACCCAGTTCCCTCCTGTCTGTGCCCGCAGTATCCAGTCTTAGTCTGAGCTGTCCATCCCACTGGGACAGTCACATTTGCACAGGTTTCGTATACCACAGGGAGAGGATAGCACCGCCAACTGTTTCCTTCAGCAAATTTTGCTTTATGCCTTACCCTGACACCCTTGGTCTTTCAGAATCCTCTCACTTGCTCACATACCACCTATTATTTACTAAAGGAATGTGTCTGAGTTATTCTGGCTTACCCCTTCATTGATCTCAGGCAGAGGTGCTACTCCTGGAACCACAGATAGGACTTCTTTTTGCTGACTTCCTGAGACTTTTTCAAATGCTGCTTTCACCAATTTTGCATTTGTCATCATCATCTTGGACACCTTCCACATCGCTGCTCTCCCTCTCTCTCAGAGACAATGGCTGGTTCTCTGATGCTGATTTTGGGAAAGAAACAAGCACTCCAAGCTAAAAACTGTTTCTAGAAGGGCAGGCAGGCTTCCCAGATGGCACAGTGGTAAAGAACTTGCCTGCCAATGCAAAAAGCACAAGAGACTTGTGTTTGATCCCTGGGTTGGGAAGATCCCCTGGAGAAGGAAATGGCAACCCACTCCAGTATTCTTGCCTGAAGAATGCCATGGATAGAGGAGCTTGACAGGCTACAGTCAATGGGGTCGCAAAGAATCTGACATGATTGAGTGACTGAGCACACACACAAAAGGGCAGGCACCTGAATTCTATAATCTCCGACTCTCATTCTGATAACTTGGGAACTGAGAAAAAAGAAATCTGGCCAGGGCCATTAACAGTTCCTTGCCTGCTGGTACATTTGTGAGTGAAACAACATCAGAGGCTTCCTCCTTCAGCACATCATTGCAGCTCTCTCTGACCCCTCTGGCCCTTTGCTGTCTATTGCAAATCTTGTACTTGGAACTAATTATGGTTCTGTGCTTGATTCTTGGGTTTGATTCTTGGGCTGCCTGGTCCAGGACCAGGACTCTTAGTTCTCTTTAACCACAGCCTCAAGCTAGTTCTGCTTATTTATTTTTATTTTTCCTCACTGCTGCTACTCTTGGAGTTGGAGAGGTTGAACTCAAAGGGTTTCTTCTCCTGCCTTTTCACTCCCTATTGAGGATGCTTGGCTTCTACCAGAGTAGGGATGAGAACGAGAAGCCAAACACCTTAACCCTTGTGTAACAGAGCACTGGCTCTGCTGATGGCAGAAATACAATTGACTCCAAGGAGATTTAGACAAACACTCCACAGACCCGTGACACTCACTGTCACCATTGCTCTAGGCCAACTTTCAGCAGCTGATAAACCTTCCCTTTTCCAATCAGACTTAGGCTGTGGAACCATTTTCCTAAAGCACATGCACACTATCTAAGGAACTCTGTCTTTTCTTGTCCAGGACAGCATTAGATTCCCACAGATTAGAGGGCTGGGAAAGTCTAGAGGGGTTTCTTTGGGACTCTGTCCTTGGAATAAAGCACCGTTCACAGCTAAGCTTTCCCCACAGGGACACTCAACCTTGGAGAACTTAGTACATATTTGGTATCCAGAGCAGCCTTGGGGGTAAGTAAGGAGGAATGTTATATTGCTCAATCAAACAGCAGCTTCAGGCCAGTTAGACGAAGGGGAAGGTGGGTAAGGTATTGCTTATACACCACGTGCCCACTTGGAACTCTTGGTGTCATCTTGGCTGTGATATCAACAATTCCCTATTTTTGTACATAGAAACAAATGCAATCTTTTGCACAGCTATTAATTTAAGTTTTAAAATATTTATGGGCCAACATTTACTGGAGTACAATGCCTACTCTATCCACTTTGTTGGACTAGGAGATGGGAGTGCTAAAGCTTCTAATGAACAAGACCTATTTCCTGCTTTACCAACAGTTTACTGTCTTGTAGGGGAGACAGATAAGTGCAGAAATAATATAAAAGGGTAAAAGGGGGGCATGACAAGCAATGAGTATGGGGTTTGAGAATCGAAGTAGCCAGCAAAAATTTCTAATTTTGAGCATTAATGTTACAGTGTATGTGGCTTTTATTTCTTTTGCAAAAGGAAGAATAAAAATTCTGTGATTTTTTTAAATAAGATTATTAAGTTGAACTACTTTCAACAACTTAGAGAAATTTGGATATTCATGAGAATAACACCTTTCTAAAAGAAATAAAGTTAATTTTCTACTCTTCTGCAAAGGAGGTCATTAATTATACATTTTAGATTTCATCAATTTCAGTTAGATGAGACTAACATTTTAACTAGATGTCAAAGAGACATAAGGTTTTAAGTTAAATACACTGGATGACAATAAATGGTTATTAAAATACATAATTCTGTTACTCTAATAATTTTCTCACTTGGGTGTCTCATTGAAGGCTTCAGTTTCACATTTAGGCAGTCAAATCAATGTATAGCAATTCTGTGAGCTTTAAACAAAAGCTTTCAAACCATTGAGTCATTTCCAGATTAAGGACAGATGGATGGTGGTTTTTTTTTTTTTTTAGCACTTAAAAAAAACAAAATCAACAAAAACACTGGCATCCACAGCAGTAACTATCTATCTGCAAAAGAATCAACATACTTCTTATCATGCTCCCACTAGGAATTTACTATTTTTGAAATAGGAACTTTATCTTGAAAAAGTTTAATGCATGTGATCCTGTGTTTTGGTTATTCTCATTGCCAAAAAATGTAGGAAAAGAAAGAAGGAAAAGCTAAGAGTGCTAGCTGTTTGACTTGCTTAGTGATTTTCCCAGGTTGCTGTTCTGTGTTCATTATCTACTACTTTTCAAAAATTGCCCTCTGTTTGGACAGCCCCCTATCAAGATAAACAGGGGAGGTAGCACCATGCTCTCCCCAATGCTTCATGGATAGCCAGAGCCATCTCTCATTTTTCACATGGTCTTCTGCTCACTTGGCTGAGATTCACACATGGAGAATTGTTTCTTTTTAAAATTCTTTTTTTCTTCAAGAATCCAGTGAAAACTATTAATCAATTTTAATTGTTTTTATTAAACCAGTGTGGAAGACACAGGGGGAGCATTCACTTTCTAATGAAAATTTAAGTTAATCGTTTTCTAGAATATAGTTTGGGGATTAAAAAGTTACTTTAAAACCTCTGAATTCACACATTCGGAGGGAAATCTGAGTGGTCAAATTTGGATAATGGTGTGATGAGAGGCTGACACATGTGGGTTGCATCTGTCAGACCCTGCTTTTCTGTCCTACGGTCTATTCCATGAGCACAGCAAGGCAGTAAAGAGGAGTGAAGGAACTGTACCCCAGCAGGTAAGATGGTAAGTTAGACTCATCTTTGATTTTGGTCCTGCATGAAATACTCAGGCTACTCATACATATTTTCCCTGTAATTTTGCCATGTGTTTGTATTTGTTCAGTGTCTGGGAGATTTGTTCTGTCCCTGTTACATTCTGAGTTCTTCAAGAAGTATGGTTACTATCTTCCGCTTCCTGTTTCCCCACACAGAATCTATTTCATCACACCACACATGGTGGCTGTTTAATAATTGTTAACAGACTGACCATTTTTCTCTCAGTAGCTGATTGAGATTGGGTTCTCAGTGTTTTTTTAATCTTCACTTTTTTCTATGAAAAATCAGTGACCTTAATCTGTAGTGTGGTACGCAAAGAAAAAGGATCACTAGAGTTGACATGAATTTGAAACAGCGAAGAAATGGGTGATCCAAATTGAAGTAAACGACATGGAGACTTTATGCTTAAAAGAAGCCTCTGCTTTGTAAGTGGTCACTTACAAAACAATTGCCACTTATTTTTTGTTTCCAATTATGGACTTGATTTTCTTCTGAGTGGCTTTGAAAGAGCTGAGGAGATAAATTCCCAAATGAAGGGGCAAAAAAAAAAAAAAAAAAAGACCTTTTAGTATTCTTTAAGAGGAAAAAAAATTACAATTTTGTAGGTTTTGGAGAGCTTCTCTTCTTTTCCTTTTCATTCTGTCATCTTTTTGCTTTATTAGAAAACAAGTACCCATCTGTTTTTTATGTGAAAAGAAAATGTTTCTTAATTGTGTTTATATAAAAGCCAATAGTTCCAAGCAACACGATTAAGGCAATAAATAAATGATTTCAAGAAAGTACTTATAAAGTACACTACCCTTCAAGTTTTCAGTTTTTCTCAAATTCTCAAGTTTCTTGGGTAAAATTCTTCTTGATTTCCCTATTGCTATTAATTTTCATTGCAATAATTGCTGAAAAAGGAAGGTCAGTAGAAGAAAAGTGAATCATGGCACAAAAGAGAAAATTTTAAGCAGCTACCTGAGCTAGGGCTTATCTTTCAGAAGGGCAATTAGATAAATGCAGAGCCAAAGGAACTAGTATTTAAAAATCCATTTTAGCCATGTCCTCACAGGAAAAGACTATGTCTAGACAGCATGGTCTATTAGTCTGGTCAGAAAAAGTTAGATTTTTCAATGTGATAGAAAAATTTCCCCACATTATTATACTGTAATACAGAGTCTAGAAATATCAATTCTAACACATGAAATAGTTGAGATAATCCCTCAAACTTTCACTGGTTAAATGTTTCAGTTCAACTCTTTGTTAGATGGTCCTTGTTGATTCAGTTCAGTTCAGTCACTCAGTCATGTCCGACTCTTTGCGACCCCATGAACCGCAGCACACCAGGCCTCCCTGTCCACCCACCAACTCCTGGAGTCCACCCAAACCCATGTCCATTGAGTCAGTGATGCCATCCAACCATCTCATCTTCTGTCGTCCCCTTCTCCTCCTGCCCTCAATATTTCCCAGCATCAGGGTCTTTTTCAATGAGTCAGCTCTTCGCATCAGGTGGCCAAAGCATTGGAGTTTCTGCTTCAATATCAGTCCTTCCAATGAACACCCAGGACTGATCTCCTTTAGGATGGACTGGTTGCATCTCCTTGTAGTCCAAGGGACTCTCAAGAGTCTTCTCCAACACCACAGTTCAAAAGCGTCAATTCTTTGGTGTTCAGCTTTCTTTATAGTCCAACTCTCACATCCATACATGACCACTGGAAAAACCTTGGTGATTTACTCACTTGAATACACTACTTTTAGTGCATACAGTTTAGGGCTTCCCTGGTAGCTCAGTGGTCAAGAATCTGCTTGCTGATGTAGGAGATGTGGGTTTGATCCCTGAGTGAAACTAGAGAAATAAATGGTATCTGAGATGGGTGTGAGCATTCTGAGAATTAATCCTCTGTTAATCGTTATTCTATTAACTAACAGATACCGTGAACAGGGTATGAGGTACACTTCTGAGAATGAGTAGAGATTATCTCAGTCTTGGTGAAGGCCAATAGAGAAGAAACCTTAGATATCTTTGAATTTGACTAAGGGAGAACAGAATAGATTTTTCACTATCTAGTTGAGGAAGTGGAAAGGAGACCTGAAAGTAGAAATGGGTCACCCACGTATATGAGGTTTAAAAAGAAAATGGAATTATAAAAAGAAGAGAATAGAATGTATTTTCAGCTTCCTGTGTCCATATTTTATACCTAGCAATCTTGAAGAGAACTTTTTTTTTTTAACCTTCAGTTGGTGTTTCAGTATGAGAAGCCAATAACAAAAGCAATAAATCCCATCCTCATTCCATTCTGAAGTCCTGGTCTCCTTTAGCTTATTAACATGGCTTAGGAAACCCAGTAAAATATGTAAGGTTATTGATGGTGATGGTGTAGCCAAGACCAGTATATAGTTTAGCAATAATACATGTGAATATCGTTCAGCATGAATTAATAGTTGTATACATATACTTAATTTGTGTATTCAAGTATACTTCAATTTCCTCTAGATATACTGATGGCCAATATTAAGAAAGATTAAAAAAATTATCAAATTCACACATTTTCTCCATAACACATGGTTAATTATATAGCTGAGGGATCAAAGTCCTATGCTATGAAAGTATGTTTGCTTTTTACACCAGGGAGCCAAGTTCAGCAGCACTTGAGGAATTTAAACAGAAACTGTTTACTAGTCAGAGGCCTGGTAAAGGACATAATTAGATAAATGCCTAGGGAATAGAAAGACAAGCAAGGGCACAGTCCCATCAACTTTTGCTAATAGTTCTTTTTCCTTAGTGCCTTCTACATGGGTTCCATCTTTCCTCTGTAAATTGGTCAGTTTTTTGTTGCAAGCCAGAGAACTTACTCTGGTTAGTTTAAAGAGAGAGAGAGATTTATTAAGGCAGTTCAGGTAACGCACACACTTTCTGCAGGAGCCATCAGACCAGGTCTGAATGTAACACATTCTTAAACAATAAACTGCTGCAGAATTGTTATTACCAGGAGTACACCGCTGCCACCCTCCACCGATTGCACTTGGTGCCATGTGTCAGACACCTTCTGAAGAATCAGATAATACCACTCCACATTTGCCAGAAGATCAATTTCCCCACATGTGGCCACTGGTTCACGTTTCTACCTTCTATGCTTTACTTCTGGAGTCTTCTATGGGTGTATCTGCTTGGCACAACCAAGGTCAGATGCTTGTACTGTAGCTGCAAGTGAGACTGGAAGGAGTAGTATTTCTACTGTGGCAGGGATAGATTCATAATATGAGAACCAACTTAAATCCTGAGAATGTTTACAAGATATCAGCAGCTACAAATGATAAAGTTCTAAAGGCTATGACTAAAGAAACTTAGTGAGGACACATTTATTTCAGGATGAGCTAGAAATTAAAATTAGGTGGCACATTAACAGGATGTGCTGACTAAAAGTTGGAGGGTAAGATCTTTTTTGAATCTTGACATGTAGGATTTGGACAAATTGTAATTTCTAAGTTGCAAACATGCAAAATACCTAGGGATAAACCTAGCATGAAATATGCATAACCTATGAATAAAGTGACAAAATGTGCTGAGAGGCATAAAAGAAGACAAAGAATGGGAAGACATCTTTTCTTGGCTAGAAACAATCACTAATATTAAGAATTCCATAATCTCAAAGTCAATCAAATGGTGACTGTTGCTGTTCAGTCACTAAGTCATGTCCAACTCTTTATAACCCCAGGGACTTCAGCACACCAGGCTTCCCTGTCTTTCACTATCTCCTGGAGTTTGCTCAAATTTATGTCCATTGAGTCGGTGACACTATGTAACCATCTCATCCTCTGTCGCCCACTTCTCCTCCTACCCTCAATCTTTTCCAGCATCAGGGTCTTTCCCAATGAGTTGGCTCTTCACATCAGGTGGCCAAAAGTATTGGAGCTGCAGCTTCAGCATTAGTCCTTCCAATGAATATTCAGGATTGATTTTCTTTAGCATTGACTGCTTTGACCTCCTTGTAGTCCAAGAAACTCTCACATCTGTACATGACTACTGGAAAAACTAACTTTGACTATACAGACCTTTGCTGGCAAAGTGATGTCTCTGCTTTTTAATATGCTGTCTAGGTTTGTCATAGCTTTCCTTCCAAGGAGCAAGTGTCTTTGAATTTCACGGCTGCAGTCATGGTCCAGAGTGATTTTGGAGCCCAGTAAAATAAAATCTATCATTGTTTCCACTTTTTCCCCTTCTATTTGCCATGAAGTGATGGGACTGGATGCCATGATCTTAATTTTTTGAATGTTGAATTTCAAACCAGCTTTTTCACTCTCCTCTTTCATCCTTATCAAGAGGCTCTCTAGTTCGTCTTCACTTTCTGCCATTAGAATGATATCTGCATATCTGAGGTTGTTGATATTTTTCCTGGCAACCTTGATTCCAGCATGTGATTCATCCAGCCCAGCATTTCTCAAGATGTACTCTGCATATAAGTTAAATAAGCAGGGTGACGATAAGTTAAATAAGCAGGATGACAAGCAGGGTGACAGTCTTTTCATACCATTCATGGATCACAGCCTTGCCATGGCTAAGGGACTTGGATAACTCAATGAAGCTATGAGCCATGCCATGCAGGGCCACCCAAGATGGACAGGTTATAGTGGAGGGTTCTGACAAAATGTGGTCCACTGGAGGAGGGAATGGCAACCCACTCTATATTCTTGCTGGGAGAACCCCATAAACAGTATGTAATGTGTGAATGGTAACCTTAGTCGTAATTTCAAATGGGATTTTTTTAAGAGAACTTGGCTAAATGATTCTAAAGATTTCTTACCTAAAAATAATATCGATCATAGTATCTCCAACAATATTGTGAAAAACATAATAGTCAATAAGTGTAACAGCTAATAAAATTCTGAAAAACAAAACTGATAAAGGGTAATTTTCTCTAGTATCAAGGCATTAGTAAGTAAAGCAATGTGATTTTGCTAGGACAGGAACAGACAGAGGATGAGATAAAACAATAAGTCTAGAAGGACACTCAAGTTAGTGGAGGAATAAAATATATGATAAAGATGATGATATCAAAAGATGGATTCTTTAATGAATAATGTTAAGAAAACTTGTCATTCAGAAATGAAAAAGAACTCACTATATTAACATAAAATCCAAATAAATTAAAGATTTAATGTAAAAGCTAAAGCACTGAATTAAAAGACAAAAACCAAGTGTGGCCAGTATTACACTCTTGTGGTAGAGAAAGCCTTTTACCATCATATACTCACACAGACACACAGACACACACACACACTCTTCTTCATATATACTCAAAAAAAAATTAAGATATTTAAGTATAAAAAATTTTTTTAAATCGATTACAGCTAAAAAAGCCATGAAAAACAACAGGAAAAATATAAAACAAATTGGGATAACTATTTGAAACAAATGTTTGAGAACATATCTGAAAATAAAACCAGGTGACAATACATTCTTGTGTTTATGGAAAACAGTTTTCAATCTTTTCACACACACGCAACATATATGGACTGACAATCTGTGTCTCTTCCATAATTTAGTCCATTTATAGAATTGTCACTGGCTGCATGTTTTATAGAAACTAGTGAAGCTATGCTGAAAATTTGTTAGAGTTGGTTAATTCATCTGGCAAATTTTTAAAGTTCAAGGAATATAGTTGTTTTTTAAAAAAGAGTTTGTTGTCTGGTGTATTAAATTAAGTTTTCTATATTGACTATGTTTCCCCTGAACAAAAAAAAAATGTTTAGATAAAGTTGCATTTCCATAAAAAGTAATGAAAAGTCTGCTAGTATTATGCAGACTCTTCTGACTTCTTTTGCTTCACTGGATCTGAGGAAGAGAAGGCAGGATTTTTAAAGGGGGGATTGTGTTCCCTTCAGATTGTTATTCTAAATCTGACTTGATGGCAGAACCCAAAGTACATCATCTCCCAGAGAAAGCTAGCTGCTTGCCAGACTGCTCTGTTACAATTGAACTGTAAATGGCTCACATCAGCACATTCTGTCAACTTTATATAAACCCCACTTTATGTAATGTGATTATAGATCCCCTGAACACTGCTCTGTACCTGCAGCTTGCAAACTGATTCTCTTGATATTTTCTATCAGCTATGATGACCAGGAAAAGCAGCATGGGCTGGTGTTGAGCACATTGACAGCCTGGAAAATCCCATGGACGGAGGAGCCTGGTGGGCTGCAGTCCATGGGGTCACGAAGAGTCAGACACGACTGAGCGACTTCACTTTCACTTTTCACTTTCACACTTCCATGCTTTGGAGAAGGAAATGGCAACCCACTCCAGTGTTCTTGCCTGGAGACTTCCAGGGATGGCGGAGCCTGGTGGGCTGCCATGTATGGGGTCACACAGAGTTGGACACGACTGAAGTGACTTAGCAGCAGCAGCAGATGCCCGCTTCGTTTCATTTTTTCTATAAGTCTGTTACCCCATGTTCAAAAGGGAGTAGGTAACTAAGTCCTTTCTTCCATTTACTCCTAAACTTTACTCCTTGATCCCTGTATCTATCACACCCAGAGATGTTTTGGGGCTAGCTTACATTGACCAAAGGCCATGAGCACCTCATATGAAGTGAGTGATCCATGTGGTCAACATGCCTGTCTGCATAATGTGATTTATCCAGGAAAGCTTCACTCTCCATAGCTCTTTGACAATATGATCCACTCTTGTCCCTGACAAGGCTGACTTGATGGTGTGAAGAGCTCTTGGGAGTTTCAGTTCAGATCAACAAACATTTATTGAGCCTCTGTTGTGTGCAGGCCCTGAGTGAGGCATTGGGGATGCCAAGACATATGATGCACGATGCCCCTTTTGTGGAGGTAACAGTGGGAAGACAGAGACAAACCTGAGTTTCAATGTAGTATGATTAGTGCTAAGACTGCTGAATGCTGCATATAGGAGGGGGTACTTAGTTTAACCTGGAAAGTTAATCCAGGAAAGGTTTCTTGCAGAAATGATGCCTGAGCTGAGTCTTGAAGATTGAAAAGAATTGTATAGGTAGGAAGGGAAATTCATACAAAAAGTATAGCCTGAAAAACATCAAAAAGATGTGAAACAGCATGGGCACATAGGCAGGGAAACTCCCAGAATTCAGAATTCCTGGAAGGAAAATCTTCAGATGTGGGTGGGAGATGAGGATGAAGAAGGAAACAGATGTCAAACTGAGAGGGAACTGGATGATGTATAATAAAGCCCAGCAATAAAGCCTTTATTCTATAGGAATTGCTGAGTCTTTTATTCCTTGCTTTCTCTCACACTCACCCACATTCAATCCTTCAGCAAATCTTCTTGATCAGATATGCCAAATTTGACTACCATCACCATCCTAGTGCAAGCTACCAAGGATCACAGCAATAGGTCCATGGTTATAGTGGGAATAAGCCTTCCATTTTGGCTCCTCTAAAGTCTACCCTTTTCACAGAAGCGAGAGTGGTCCTTCTAAAATATAAATCAGATAACGGCATTCCCCAGTAAGTGCTCAAACCTCCCACGGCTAGAATAAAATCTATATTCTTACCAAGGCCTGGAAGGCAAGTCTTTACTTGAATTGGCCTGTGCTCTGCTCCCCACTTTGCCTTCATCCTCCTTCCACACTGGGTTCCAACCTCATAGGCCGCCTTGATGTGCTGGAACATGCAAACACCTCTGTGACTCAGCCTTTTGCACTCGTTAATCGCTCTGCCTGGAGTACGCGTGCTAATCGCTGTCCATCTGTCTCACGGCTGACCCTTTCCCCTCACTCCCTTCTGCTGAGAAATGACCCTCCTGACTACCCTTTCTAAAATATCCCCACCTCCATCACTCTCTCTTTCCCGCTACATATGTCACTGTGGAGTTGTCTTCTTACTGCCTGTCTCACTCACTCACTCACTCACACTGTGAGTGAGAATACTGTATTCCCAGTGCAGGAGCATGAATTGATGAATGAATTCAGAACCATTCAACACTTGGGAGTGAAAGGGTCATTTGCGTATTTCAGACAAGCCACTCTGGCTGCACCATGAAGAATGTAGGTAAGTGGATATATTCGGGGTGGGGATGGGGGTAGACAGGAATTCGAGAGACCAGTTTGGAAGTTCCCGTGTTAGTCTAGGTGAGCAGTATAAAGGACTGAAGTAAGGCAGTGGTATTTGGCATGAAGAAAGAGGAGATAGATTTGAGAAGTGTTTTGGAGATAAAAATTGGCCAAACATGATCAAATTACATCTGGGTCTCTCTTCAGATTCTTGGCTACAAAGGGGATGCTAAAGGATGCTGGAACTGGTAGTGGTCCAGAATGAAAGGGAGCAGGATGATGTTGCCTGAGTGCCTTCTGAGACCAGTGCTTTTCCATTTCAGCATTTCCCTGGATTAAAACTGCTAAGGCATTCATGTGTCCCTTGTGTAGCACATAAGCAGTGTCTTGCTGTATATCCCTATGACTACAATGAGTTGGATGTATTTTTGGCACCAGATAGATGTTCAATAATAGTTTTAATGATAGTTTCTACAGCAATTGGGTTTACCCTGGAGGCTGCCCATCTCTCTAATGACTAGGGCCAAGCCAACTTATTTTATAAGATCTGGCAAAATTACAGTGTGAACTGGTAATGCCGTGGGCTGTTATACAAATTATACCAGGTCTGTCTCTGAGGAACTTATCCAAGCCTCTGGAGACTTCAAGAATACTAACTTCAAAGGAAGTACGTGTTATTATAAATACTACAAACCAGTTATCTAGCAAAACAAGAAGCAGACCCACAGTGCCTCACTGTAGAAGTGTTTGATCTACTTGAAATTTCTGAAAATAAATTTGAGCTGTTGAAATTGACATTTTTCAATTAGAAATTGTGGTAGAGTGTCACAATTTTTTTTCAAAATGGTTTGGGAAAGTTCTTTTTAGCTTGGGAAAATTTATTATTTTAGCCAAGGAAAGAATTGTGTGGCCTCAAATCTATAAACTTTCTATCCAAGAGAGATTATGAAATTATTTTGGATGATTGAGACAGAGGTCGTTCCAAAGAAAAGGTTTATCACATGGGTGATTTAAAACACTACTAAAATTGCCTTTCTAAGCAATGACCTAGAAATCTGACAATGTGATAATGAATTCTCAAACAAATAAAACAAACAAACACAAAAATCACACTGGAACATTTCACAATTGGCAGGACAAAAACTGGCAACAGCTGACTTCTGGAAAAGTGAATTGAATCTTATAGCATTAAAATGAGTTTGCGGACTATAACATGAAGTCAACACTTCTGTGAGAATTTTGGAATGCTCAATTTCCCACAATCTCATCATTTTTCTGCCTGACAATTGTAATTATTCTTCACCAACTTGACAGTCAAACCTGCTTCCTGTAGTGATAATATACCTGCTACCATCCTGACCATATTGGATAAACGACTTTTTCTTTGATAGGTTTGTTCATTTTGAACCTAACTTTCTACGTTATTCTAACCACTCTCTTACATTATTCATTAACTAATTGCCATCCATATCCCTTTTTTTGCCTTTTTAAAATATCTTTTTCTCCATGACTGAATATACAAAGATAATGGAAGTAAAATATTCTTCTGCTGTAAAGATGGGTGGAATAGATCAAAATCTACTTGTCGGATTTTCTTTAAATAGTCCTCCAGAGCAACCGTCTGCGCAAAAGCAGGAAATGCTTTCACAGGAACACTTTCGTGGAAGGACCTAGTATGCTTTAGGTGCAAGTGTGCCTGGCTGGCAATATCATACACCACATCTCTCACATTTTCATTTTGGCTCTTTTGTAGAAAATCCTCTTGTGAAACACCATGCAGCATACAAATACCCATGGGAAGGAACAGCTTTCTTCTGTTACCATGACAGGGTGTTGCTCTCAAGCAAGTGACAATGCCTTGTGTTTTTCCAATGTGATTTGTGGCATGATCTGTATGAAGATCCTTTATACCCAATATTTCTAGTGTTAGATAAAGAAGATAGCTCTGAGTGTTTTTAGCATAATTTCCTAGTTCCTGGATGTTATGATATACTTTGTCATCCAAATTCTTTTCTCTTTCATCAGTGATTTTCACAAGCCATCTTTTAGTCAGATTATGTTTTCTGACAGCCTTCCATAGTTCAGTGGCCACACGCTGATGTGGTGGACTGTCACAGTATAAATCATTCACAGTTTATTTTTTTTCTCCCCCAAAACTGCATTTGCATCAGTCCAATTGTTTTCTCAGAGACAGAGTCCTTAACTAGCCTGAGCCAATTCCACATTGAAGGCTCTCAGTGCAAAAACAGAGCTTCTGGATTCGGCAGGGAGAAGCAGGGAGCACAAACAGCCTTCATAATCTTGTTTCCACAGTGACTCCAAGCAGTAGTGGCCAGTGCCTGAGGTGTCAGGTCCGCTGGCCATGGCCACACTCCGCCTGGAGAGCTGCCAGATGCGTGCCCACAGGCCCAGGGGCGGCCAGCGGCAGGACAGGTCAGGGATGACAAGCTGTAGCGGTCCCCACGTCAAGCCTACGTAGAGACCGCCAGGACACCCACCGCCATCCGTATTTCTGACAGTAGTTTGCAACTTCAGAAAAAAATAAAGAGATATAAGCTTGTCTCCCTGATTATAAAGAAAAGACTACTTCATTTATGTCACATATTAAAGCTAATTAATGACTGAAGCAAGTTACCACATACTACTTCAGAAAACACTGGACATTATTGTATGCTTCCAAAACATCTAAGGTCAAGAAGTAATCATGGATTTAATGAATAAGACATTGTAAAAGAATCTAATTCTGAACAGCTTGAGAATATATGGATGGGACACTAAGGCCAGGTCATATGCTTTAAAAAAGAACAATAATAGAATAATTATAAAGCAAAAGTGCTTGATAGTGATAAAAGTTATTGATTTGAAATCCATTTACTTAATTATTAATTCAATAAGTTTTTACTTATTGAAGGTGACATTTGAGTAAGACTTAAAGGAGGTGGTGGAGTGAACTTTGCAGAGATATAACCCAAGGAAACAGTTTTCTAAACAGGAGGAATTGCCAGTGCAAAGCCTTTGAGGAAAGACCACACCTCGAGTATCGGAGGAGGGGCAAGGAAGAGCATACATGCTGCGGGCTGGAGCAGAGCAATGCACTAGGGGCAGGGGGATGAGGTATAGGGTGACAGGATGCATACAGGCCAATGTGGGAATTCTGATTTAAGTTTTAAAGATTCAGTCTGTCTAGTATATTGAGAATAGGTTGTAGGGGGCATATGTGAAATTAAGGAGACTCTTTCAGTTCAATTCAGTTCAGTTTAGTCACTCAGTCATGTCCGACCCTTTGTGACCCCATGGACTGCTGCATGCCAGGCCTCCTTGTCCATCGCCAACTCCCGGAGTTTACTCAAACTCATGTCCATTGAGTCAGTGATGCCATCCAACCATCTCATCCACTGTCGTCCACTTCTCCTCCCACCTTCACTCTTTCCCAGCATCAGGGTCTTTTCCAATGAGTCAGCTCCTCACATCAGGTGGCCAAAGTATTGGAGTTTCAGCTTCAACATCAGTCCTTCCAATGAATATTCAGCACAGATTTCCTTTAAACAGGAGACTCTTTAAGGGGATAATATAGGATGGTACTTTTGACAGGTGGCAGCAGTGAAAGTGGTGACCAGTGATCAGATTCTGGATGTATTTTAAAAGTATAAATTCTTTACCTCTGTTGGGTAGATTGGCGACATGAGAGAAAAATGCAAGGACAACCCTTGGAGTTTTAGTGAGCAACTGGAAGGAAAGAGTTGTCCTTTCTGTTAGATTTTTAGGAACGCTGTAAAAGATTACCACAAACTGGATGACTTCAAATGACAGAAATGTATTCTGTCACAGTTCTGGAGACTGTAAGTTCAAAATGTTAGTGCTGGTGAGCCTGCACCGCCTCTGAAGGTTCTAGGGGAGAGTCCAGTTCTGTGTCTCCCCCAGCTCTGGTGTCTGTTGGCTTTCATTGACACTCGCGGCTGTACTGTCCCAATCTCTGGTTCTGCGGTCACACTGACTCCTGCTCTCTGCCTCTTGAGGTGCTTGTCTTAGGCCCGCCATGGGGTAATTCAGGATGATTCCACCACAAATCCTTACTGAAAGTCTCCTTTACTAAATAAGGTAATGTTCACAGGGTCTAAGGATTTTGGGGGGCTCATTATTCAACCCACTACACCATTCATTAAAATGAAGGAGATGGTGAGAAAAGCAAATGAGGTGAGAGGGAGGGATGTATATAATTTTAATTTTTGCTGAGAGGGCACCTGGTGGCTGCCGGAGTTGTTGACTCAAATAATTAGTTATTATTATTAAAGATATTCATTATATTGGTCATGTAAAAGAAAAGATTATAAAATCCCTATAAAAATCCAACATTCTGCCCCAATGTAGCCATTAGCTTCATTCTTCATTTAACATTTTAACTCAAGTTGTTAAAACAAGTGAGTTGTTCACGTTTGAATTTTATTTCCTCTCCCTTCCACCAATCTGTGTTTTATTTAAAAAAAAAAAAAAACGATTTATTAACTATTTGGTGTCTAGAATGTGCAATTCACCATGCTAGGCAATTCAGACTTGCAAAGATAATTGAGAAATAATTTCTTTCACTAAAGAACACACAGATAATAATTTGGCTCAGACTAGTCCCTCCAATACACACACATTCTGTCCTAATGTGATTTAGTATGCATATAGCTTATTTACAGTAGGTATTTGCCGTGTGGGAACATAGGTGGCTGGCTTTCCTTTGGTAATTAAGATTTACAGGGGTCACAAATCCAACTGTTTCTTTCACACAATCTCTTTCCCTCGTTACATTGAGAAGGTTTAGGCAATCATAGATAGTGAGCTGTAGGCTCCAAAAGTGCTTCGAAATGCGGGAACAAGACACCAGAATGAATACATGGTGGGTGGAATCAGTTTATTTGAAGAAGCTTTTCCTAGAAATAACCCATCCTACACTCTGATTTGGAGAAGAGAGAGTTTGCTGAAGAGACAGAAGTGCCGGAAAACAAGCACCATAAAATGTAACTAATGTAAAAGAAACTGTAATCCTGGAAATGGAAACATGTTAGAGACAAATGATACTTATGGAGTTGAGGAAAATCAAAGTTGGTGCATAATTTCAGTGTTTATCCCTGACTGTTCAACAGGGGCAAGAGACTATGTTTTACATCACTAGTAATCATGACTAGATCTCTTGAAAGGTGATGAATTCTCTGACTTATCGGATAGCTTGATTTAAATAGTTCACGGGACTGTCTAACCTCCTTTGCAATGAACCTGGGCTCCGCAGATGGCAGACTGTGATTATAGAGGGCTTGGAGGGCAGTGCCTGACATATAATATAACCCCTACAAAGATTAGCTGTTATTATGGATTATTATTTTATTTTCCTGGCTACTTTATTATTTCTCCCAGTGTGATCAAACTGTTGGAGGTGAAACTGAGTTTGTAAACCTTCTTGGCCCAGTCTAGACTGTGATGATTCTGGTCAGGATGTGATTAGTTATTTATAACCACTCCTGAAGGTGAGGTTAACCAGTTCTCTCTTAATATTATGACAAGAATATTTCCTCACACTGAGCTCATATTTGTTAATAACTGTCATGTATCATCACCTAATGATTGTCTCTTTGTTTAATCACACTGAAACACTGTTCTATTATGCCCTTCTTTCACAAACACCTTTCAATAGGTCAACAGTACCCTCCAAATAGTCTAAAATCCTTAAAGCAGTATTTAAGATCTGCTTGTTACCATTTGATTCCGAAGTGATTCCAACTTACTTTTCACATCACACAACTATTTTATTTCCAGGTGACCACCAAAATAGATTACTAATCATTCCTCCTTTATAAATGTATGCTATCCTGCCTCTATGCCTTTGCTTATGTACTTCCCGGAGTGATCCAACTTCCTACAGTTACTCATCTCTTATTAGGCTCCTTACTGTTGCTCAAAGGCCAGCTCAAAGGCCGTCTCCTCCACCAAACATTTCTAGTTCCCTCAAGCTGGAAATGACGGCTGTAAAACACTGAAGATCATGGGTCTACTTTTATAATGTTTGCCATTTCACAGTAATTTGTCTACACGTGGGAGACGCAGTGTGCTATCACAGGAAGGAGCTACTGCTCCTTAGACTCAGATCCACAAGTACTACTTACTAGTTTTATAAACCTAGTGAATGAAAGTCAATCAGTTGTGTCCGACTCTGTGACCCCATGGACTATACAGTCCATGGAATTCTCCAGGCCAGGATACTGGAGTGAGTAGCCATTCCCTTCTACATGGGATCTTCCTAACCCAAGGACGGAACTCAGGTCTCCCACATTGCAGGTGGATTCTTTACCAGCTGAGCCACCAGGGAAACGCTTAATAAACCTAACCATCACATAAACTCTTGAGCTTAGTTTCTTCATCTGTAAAATAAGAATAGTAATATCTATCCTATCATGTTAATGTGAGGATTAAATGAGATTTTACATGTGCTGTAAAACTCTTGTTCTAGTTCTTTGCACATTGTGTGTGTGTGTGTGTGTGTGTGTGTGTGTGTGTGTGTTAGTTGCTGAGTTGCGTCCGACTCTTTGCGACCCCATGGACTGTAGCCTACCAGGCTCCTCTGGCCATTAGGATTCTTCATGCAAGAATACTGGAGAGGGTTGCCATGCCCTCCTCCAGGGGATCTTCCCAACCCAGGAACTGAACCCAGGTCCCCTGCATTGCAGGCAGATTCTTTACCCTCTGAGCCAATTTATGTTTGAAGTGATTATTTTACTGCTATTATTATGTTCTCCACTACTTATAATCATTTTGAAGGCAGGGATCATGCAGTCTCATTTCTCTTTATATACTGTTTAGCACAGCATCTTATATATAGGCTCTCCTTTGCTAAATTTGTGAGTGTATGTATATCAATTTTGTCTCCTCAGCTATATTATACATTTCTGGAAGTCAGAGACAATGCCTTGTGCACTATAGTAAAACTGTTTAGTGCCCAGTGAATGGCTGGTGTAATATGTATACACCCAGGTAGGAATAAGACCTGTTTAAGTACCTTCTGCTGGAGTAGGAAATGACAATTCACTCCAGTAATCTTGCCTGGAAAATTCCATGGACAGAGGAGACTCGTGGGCTACAGTCCATGGGGTTGCAAAGAGCTGGACATGACTGAGCACACACACACACACACACATGCACCCTCTGCTAGGAATGACACTCCTGCCCCAGTCACTTTGAGCAACCCAATCTTGACTGCAGTTGTTACTTTGAGTCTTGAGGATCACTTCTTTCAGACAACATTCTTTAATAAGGTTTGAAGAAATTGGGTGCAACTGAAAATAACTGAACCCAGATAGCAAATTAGTACTATTATACTTAAAACTAAGTTGTGCTTGAATATGTGCCAACAAATTACAGTGAGTATTGAATGTTATTCTGATGGTGACATTCATCTCTTTACATGAGGGAACTGGTGATATCTTAGGTAAGTGTGGATCAGTAAAATATCTTTGACCTAGTGGTGGTCCCTTTGTATGGCTCCTTTTGTAAGTTCTGCACTCTCCATGTCCTATATCTTCCTGCCTCAGAATGGGCATGCGTTGACTTAGACTCAGGATTAGGACATTTGGTTGTTACATTTACAGTTGCTTAGAACAGCCTTTAACTAGAATTTTCATAAATCATTTCTTTAGGTAATTGCATCAGATGTA
This sequence comes from Cervus canadensis, assembly GCF_019320065.1. Taxonomy (NCBI): domain Eukaryota; kingdom Metazoa; phylum Chordata; class Mammalia; order Artiodactyla; family Cervidae; genus Cervus; species Cervus canadensis. The sequence continues at coordinate 28,772,398 of NC_057400.1, read as the reverse complement.
ATTTGCATAAAATGCATTATTGCATCAAATGTAAGGAGGATTCTTAGCATCCCCTATATTCTACAAAATTCTTGCCTCCTTTTTGGCAAGCACTGCTGCAACTTGGTTTCTCTGAGTTTTTGGATTTGCCCTATACTGAAGGACTGAAAACATTTCCATGGATTTTTGACATAATGAAGCAGCCACTGGTTGGATTCAATAATGAAAAATAATGTTCTGTTGTGCAGAAATCATTTCTATGGCTTTCCATGTGTCATAGAGAAATATCTCCTAAGCCTACTTATAATTTAAAAAAATTAAGCACTGCTTGAGCTACATGTCACTATTATATTCTCAATACTTATTGAGTAACTTTGGAGTTCATTCAACAAGCTGAAACTCCAATACTTTGGCCACCTAATGCAAAGAATTGACTCATTTGAAAAGACCTTGATGCTGGGAAAGGTTGAAGGTGGGAGGAGAAGGGGACGACTGAGAATGAGATGGTTGGATGGCATCACCGACTCAATGGACATGAATTCGGGTAAACTCCGGGAGTTGGTGATGGACAGGGAGGCCTAGCGTGCTGCAGTCCATGGGGTTGCAAAGAGTCAGACACAACTGAGCAACTGAACTGAACTGAACTTTGGAGTTAATAGTACTATTCTTATGGTTTATAAGATGTCTGAATCCTAACAATAACAAAAATTCCTAAATACTAACTTATCTAAATTCATAGTATCTGAAAGGTGTCTTGTGACAGTCATGTAACCTATCAAGCTTCATCCTCACAAATGAAGCTTAGGCAATTCTATATCACTATGAAAGTGGAAAGATTACAAACTAATTGTATTAAGTCTGGTTATAATAACATTATCAATGTGTGAAGGAGTAAATTCAGAGATGAACGTGAGATGCTAAAAGGAAATTAATAAGAAATTTGAAATCCCTTAAAGTTTTTCTGTGGTGGATTGCTCCACAGTTTCTCTTAATTCTTCATCAGTTAGGTGATATATGTTCCTTATGATTTTGCAACATTAAAACCACCTCTCCTATAGATACTGTAAGTTATTTTTAGTGACAAAACTGGAATTTTGTTTGGAAAAGATAATTTTTGAAAGGGAAGGGAAGTTATAATTCAATCATACTTTCACAGCTGGATAGAAATTAATTCAGTTGCTGTTAGAAAAATTAAGTGCTGTAACATTTTTTTCTTTGAACAAATGGAATTTTAGCTCTGATAGTGAGTCTCTAGACTCACTTGTCTTATTTTAATAAATAGAAGAAACTGAGAGATATTCAAAGATACACAGGGCATTTTTTACTACTTTTTATTCTTTCTATAATTCTTTTAACTGTAAAAATTATGTCAGAAAGTACTAGTGTTATGGACTGAATGTTTATATCTACCCCAAATTCATACGTTGAAGTCCGAACTTCCAATGTAACTGTATCTGGAGATGGGGCCTTTATGGAAGTAATTAGCATTACATGATGTCACGAGGATAGGGCCCTGAAGATGAGATTAGTGCCCTTGGAAAAAGAGACAGCAGAAAGCTTGTTGACTCTCTCTATACCATGTGAGGACATGAGAAGGTTAATGTCTGCAATCTAGGAAAAGAGCCATAATTAGAAAAGCAACCATGCTGGTAACTTGATATTGGAGTTTCAAGCTTCCAGAATGGTAAAAACAAACAACAAATTTCTGTTGTTGAAGCCACCCAGTCTATGGTATATTGTTATGGCAGCCCAAACAGACTAATATAAAAAATGGGGAGAAAAAAAACACAACTTTTTTTGTAAACATGGCCAAACTTTGCTATTTTCCCATTCATTTGGTGTTGCTGCAAGTTCAGACATTGCCTTAATGAAGTACAATTAGAAGGTAAGAAGGAAAAGAGAAACTCAGCAGTGCATGCTAAGTCTCTGAAACTCAAATTCCCATCTGTAGACAGCGGTGTACTGCATGATTTATGTGTACTTTCTACTCTTGCACCTGCCCTAGAGATTGATTTACTTATGCAAACAAAGATTAATTTGATGAAAAAGAATATTTATTATGCCTTAACATTTCTCTTTCAAGTAAGAATATGTTATTCACTATTGAGTGTTCAGGGCTAAATTAGGGGATTCCTTATTATCTTGGTCAAAAGTGTTAATAGCAGAGGAAGTTTTGCAGTTCTTATTCTGCAGGGCACCCATCCATGTTATTGTCCCAGCTTCCAGTGAGATAAGAATTATCTGAGAGGGGAAAATTAGCTCTACAACTTCAACTCAATACATAAGTTTAAATATTTAGAAAAGAACTAAAATAAAAAAGAACTACAATTGATGGTTTCTTTGCAAATTTTTATATGGGTGTTCTTTATACAACAACAACAACAAAAGCTCTTGATTTTCCTATTACAAGTCAAATCTGGATGGGTCCTGTATTTTTGGGAACACTGTGGTTAATATTTGTATTAAAAAGTACCAGGAAGGGACAAGTAGATTTTGTTTAAGTCCAAAGCAAATATGTGTAAGGGTATTGATTATGACAGAGAAATATCTGGAAAGCTTTGAAAATGTACTAGTTACTAATGATTGTCTCTGGGAAATGAGACTAAAAACAATATTTTATTTTTATAATTTATGTATATTTATATTATCAAAATAATGTTAAAGCAATGAAAACCAGTAGGACTTTCTTACAGCCTTTTTAAAGCTATACTTTTAAAATCAAAAGTTTTAAGCCAAAAATATATATATTTTAATTTGGAAAAAAGAGGCATTTAAGAAAGCAGCAATATAGACACATCTAGAATATAATACAGGTTATATTATTAAAAAAAAAGACCCACAGAGCTAACACTAAATCTTCAACTTTCCAAAAATACTTCTTTTAGAATTTCTTCTGCAGTAAAAGAGTGCTTGGGTAGTAATTACAACAGTGATACATCTTATCCAATAGGGTTTTATAGTGTATCAGTTATGAGACATTCTCTCATTTGAGCCCAATAAGAATATTCTTCAATTGGTTGGGCAAATATGACTTCTTCATCTTACTCATGTAGTAACTAGGGCTCACAGAAATCAAGTGATTTGTCCAGATTGAAAGAATTAGAAATGGCTGAGTCAGAAGTAGAAACAAAATCCAATGTTTTCCCAGTACAAAGCTCTGGACTCACTATCACCTTGTACTCAACCTCCCACTCACTTCAATGTATCGTCAGATTTTCATCCCTATATCAGTACAGTGGACTCAACTTTACAAAGATCACTAGGAAACTCCATCTTGCCTTATCAATGGTCAATTTTCAGTCCTTACTTTACTTGACCTCTTGGCAACACTCCATCCTCAAAGAAAAAAAAAAAAACTAAAAAAACAGAAATATATAGATGTGCCATAAAATTCAAAAGGTACAAGATATAACCTTATAACCAGATTATTGTGTATCCTTTAAGAGATATTCTAGGCATATACAAATATATATGTAACTATATTCTTTTATTTTCTTATAAAAGACACAGTAACACAATAAAGATACTAATCTAAATTTTGACTTGTTTCACTTAATCACATATCTTCAGGAGCCCTCCATATGGTACCTATAAATCTGTCTTGTCTTTTTATTACCTAAATAGTATTCTGAGATGAGCCATAATTTAACCAGCATTCATAATTTTATTGCATTTATTTTAGGATGAGTCATAATTTGTTTAACCAGTTCCTTGATGATTGTTTCCGACCTTTTGCTATTTATTGAATGTAATTGTTAAGTGTATATCCTTGTACATTTATCATTTTTCATGTGTATAAACATACTATAGGATCAATTCTCAGAAGTAGAATTGATTGGTCAAAGAGTATATTTACTCTTAAAATTTTGTTGTCAAATTGCTCTTCAAAGAAAATGTGCTGGTTTATACAACCATCTGCAGTACATGAGACTGTTTCCTTACAACCTCACCAATATAGTATGTAATTAAACTTTTTAATCTTTGTTAATCTGATGGGTCAATAATGATATTGCAAGGATGTTTAAATTTTATTTTCTCTTATTAGGAAGACTATCCAAGATCCATTCATATTAAAATTTTATTTTACATAAGTTGTACTCATTTGTTTTCTTCTGGATACTCTTTAATTCTTGATTTCCTACCCTCCTGGTTTTCTTGCTGCCAGGCTGGTTGCTCCTTATCAGCCTCTTGTGTTGAGTCTTCCTCATTAATAGACCTCTGAATGGTAGAATGACCTAGGGCTCAGTCTCCAGCTCTCTTTTCTTTATTTTCTACTCACTATCTAGTGATCTAAAGGCTAGTGTCTTTTAGACTTACACTTCCAACTCCAGTTTCTTCCTCAGACTTTTGCCTAACTGCCTGAACCACATCTCCACTGAGGTGTCTAATAGGCATCTCAAATTTGACATGTCTAAGTTATAACTGGGACTTCCCTGGGGGCTCAGTGATAAAGAATCCGCCTGCTAATGCAAGGGATGAGGGTTCAATCCCTGGGTGGGGAAGATCCTCTAGGAAAGGAAATGGCAACCTACTCCAGTATTTTTGCTGGGAAATCCCATGGACAGAGGAGCTTCTCAGGCTATAGTACATGGGTTGCAAAGGGTTGGACATGACTGAGCATGCACACACAAAGTATAACTGAGGATTTAACCCCCTTTTTCTCCAAGTCTTCTTTCATTTCAGGAGAGAACTTATATTCCACCAGTTAAGCAAACCAAAGCAAGAGTCATTTTTTATTTTCCTCTTCGTCTCACTCCCAATAGCCAATTCATCAGCAGGCCTACCAGCTCTACCTTTAGATTATATTCTGAAACCACCAATTCTGATTAGTACTGCTGTTGCCACTTCTACTGCTGCTGCTTCCACGACATCAACCCGGTCCAACATCATTATTTACCCACATGACTGCAATAGCCTCCGGTTCCCAATCTTGTCTCCTTCCAGTTTATTTTTCACAAAACATTCAGAAAATTTTTTTAACAAACTGGATCATGTCATTTCTCTATTAAAAGTATCCAATGACATTCTATTATACTTAACAACAAATTCCCAGACCCTAGGTTTGGCTTCCGTGATGTGACCGCTGTATAGCTCTGTGATTTCATCTCCTGCTATCCCTCCGTCACCCACTCTCCTGTAGTTTCCAAACTGGCATTCTTGCTATTCTTTGAGCACAATACTCTCTTCTCAGAACCTCTGCACTGGCTGTTTCTTTGGTTAGAATGCTTTTCCCCAGATTACTGCATTCTGTGCTTCCTCTTCCATTTTGGCTTCAAGCAGTACCTCCTCAGAGAGACCAGCCTATCTGACGTATCTCCATGTCACTCTCTATGCCTTTACCTTGCTTTATTTTTCTTTATAACATTTGTCATTTCCTGAATAATATTACATATTTACTTGATTTCTCCCCACTTGTTGCATTTCCAAGAGGCCAGGGTTTTGTCTTTGCTCATAGAAATATCTCCAGCACCTGTAATCATTCCTGGCACATAGTAGGCATTCAATAAATATTTCAAAAAGCTCAGACTAAGTTCCAAAGTACCAAGTATAATATACTTTACCCCCAAATTTAACTTCAACCCCCTCCTTCCCTTTATCCTTCTTCCCTTTCATAATTTTTTACTTGAAGAATATACTATACTTATTTTATTTTAAGCCATAGCACATTATTGAGATATATGCTTTTAAGCTATGGTATATTATTGAGATACAAAGTTTTTTTCTTTAATATTGAATAAATCTTTCCAATATTTCAGATTTGTGGTGAGGAGAGCCAGGAACATGTTTTGGAAGGAATTGGGAAAACAGGAAATCAGTGTTATTTTCAGTTCCACCACTGGTCAAAGTAACCACTGTGGCCAATTTGTCTCACATCTCAGAACATTTTAGTGTCTGTAATAAGAAGTTATTAACAACATAAACTTTAAAAAGATCAACACTTATTGAGTGCTTATTTTGTTCCATACATAACAGTACCTATGAGGTAGATACCATTATTATGCCTGTTTTAAAGATGAATCACAGAGAGTTATAGTCTTCCCAGTGTTTCATGGCTATTAAGTAGTGAAGCCAGGCTATCTGTTAGACCAAAACCTGGGTGGTTGTAGAATGTTCTGAAAACTATTGAAACAATTCCTATTTTTCACTTCTACCTCTTGCAGTTTTATACCAGTGTGGAGGTACAGTGTGTGTTCTCACATGGATCAGAGAATCACTCACCATGTGCTTCAGTTTCATTTTAAATGTTGGCAGAAGTTGAAATGACCCATGGAGAAGTGTGCTTGATCTAAAGATTCTTGGTTGCCAAGAGATTCTCATTGCTTTTAGACTGGGAACATTTTGGCTTATTCATCTCTGTATCCATCGCACTCGGAATAGGACCCAGTATATAACAGGTATGCAATTAGTGTTGGGCAGATGAATAAATGAATGACCTGACTATAATGCCAGTGAAGCTAATGATTCATTAACCACAAATCATTCATTCAACATATATTTATTAAGAGTTTAGAGCATAAACTCACCTAACAGTCTGCATTTCAGGTCATTTCAATTTTAGCAAAGAGTACAAGGTTTTTGAGCAAACCACTCACTCTTTGACGCCATAGTCCCTTTTATTCTCAGATGGAGCCACCACATTAAGTCTGCTATCTCAAGCCTGTTTTTTAATTACAGACTTTTTTTAAAGGAATTGATCCAAGAGTTCACAGTTTATGCTTTCTACGACCTCCTACCCTCTGTAGTATTCAGGCTATTGTTTTGCTTCAGTGCCCAATTCCAGTAACCAAGTGAGTCCTTGTCTACCTAGGTTACCTTGATCGTTTGCTTGATACAGCAGTTGCTCTAGGATATATCTGACTTTAGACCCTTTTCTGGGTTACTAGAGTTCTGCCTCTGACTAAATACTTGATCCTAGGTAGGAGACCTAACCAACTCTTTTCCCAGACCTGTGCTTGTTGCCTGCCGCTTGACTCCTTAAAACATGCCCATGATCACAAGTTTCCCTCTTTCTTGCCATGTCGCTATGGCAGACCTCCAGGTCTTGCCACCTCTGGTTTGCTTTGCCAGTCAATTTTCCACTGACCCCCTATTTGACCACCTATACTGGGGTAGAAGGAATGAAAAGTCTACTTGCATCCCTTTTTTTTTTTTTTAACCTGAGGGTGATGCCAGGTGGAAAAATCATGGAGATGACTTTTTTCTCCTTTATATCCAATTCATAAGCCCTATGGACATTATTGCTGTTGTTTAGTCACCAAGTTGTGTCTGACTCTTTTGTGACCCCCATGGACTATAGCCCACCAGGCTCCTCTGTCCATGGGATTTCCCAGGTAAGAATACTGGAGTGGGTTGCCATTTCCCCCTTCTGTGGGTCTTCCTGACCCAGGGGTCAAACCTGTGTCTCCTGAATTGGCAGTCAGATTCTTTACCGCTGACCCCCCGGGAAGCCCACTGAGTGCTCTGAAAGCTATAGGCTGATTTCTGCCTGTGCTGAATTCTTACAAAACATTTCTGATGTCCCAAGGTCATTCTCCTCTCATCATTTAGATGTCCCATGTGAGTTAGTTGTCTCTTCCCAACAAGACAGCAGGATTTTTATGAACGGATATCTCGAGTCTTCTTATTCTAATATCAGTTCCAATCAGTACGAACTGACCATTTTTGAACACTTAACACTGTGCTATTTGCTTGGTTCACATTAACTTAGTCACTAGAACAATCTAATAAGGAAGGTTCGTGAATACTTCTATATCACTGGAGAAGAAACAGAATGTGATGGGGTTGCAATTTGAATCCATGTGTGTCCAGTTCCAAATGTCTTCAACAACAAAATGCAATACTGGGTTCAATCAATAAATAATCTTTGACTTTAGGCAAATATTTTTAAAAATTATTCTTTCTCACATCCATCAGGATAGTTATTATCAAAAAGCCAGAAAATAACAAGTATTGGTGAGAATACTGACATATTAGAACCTGGGTGCACTGCTGGTGCAAATGTTAAATGACGCAGCCACTGCAGAAAACAGTATGGTGAGATATATGTTTACCTATGACTGTCCATGGGACAGTCACACATTAAAATTACCTAAAATTGCCTTGCTCTCTATTTCACCTTATCTGTTTAGAGAGACAGACCTTAGGCTGTGTCTGCTTTACCCTGTATGGATTGATTTGGGGCCAAAAGTTTAAAATAGAATTACCATATCATCCAGCAATTCCACTTCTGGGAATATACCCCCAAAATCGAAAATAAGGTCTCAAAGGGATATTTGTATACCTGTGTTACCTATGTTTATAGCTGCATTATTCACAACAGCCAAAATTTGGAAGCAACCCAAGAGACCATTGAGAGATAAACAGATAAGCAAAATGTGGTATATATCTGCAATGGAGTTTTATTTAGCCTTAAAATGCAAGGAAATTCTAACACACATTTTAACCTGGACGAACCTTGAGGATATTATGCTAAGTAAAATAAAGTGAAAGTGAAGTTGCTCAGTCGTGTCCGACTCTTTGAGATCCCATGGACTGTAGCCCACCAGGCTCCTCCACCCATGGAAGTTTCTAGGCAAGAGTACTGGAGTGGGTTGCCATTTCCTTCTCCAGTGGATCTTACCGACCCAGGGATTGAACCTGGGTCTCCAACATTGCAGGCAGACACTTTACTGTCTGAGCCACCAGAGAATCCCATAAGTAAAATAAGGCGGTCATAAAAATATTGTGTGATACCATGTTCATGAGATATCTAGAGTAAGTAAAATTCATAGAAACAGTTAGTATAATGGTATCTGATAGGGGCTGAGAGGAGAGGGAAAGGGAAGTTGTTTTTAATAGGTTTCAGTTTTGCAAGGTGGATAAGCTCTGGAAATCTGTTATACAACAATGTCAATATTCTTAACAACACTGAACTTTACACTTTAAAAATAGTTAATAAGGTAAATTTTATGTATTTGTATTTTACCAGAAATTAAAAAAAAAATTCTTAGAGGGTAGATTGAAATACTATACTAGTATTGTGCTATGTCCAACAGTATATACTCAATACATGCATGTAATTTTGCTACTAAAGAAAGTAGTTCTAATAATGAGAATAGTCAAATTCTTACACAATGCAATTATTTTAAATTTTGGACTTAAATTTTTACCATATTAAAAAATGCATATGGGCAATTTTTACACTAACTGGTGAAAGCTCAAGCCAACGTGTCATGTCTCTAAAACTTAGATGGTATTTTTCTTGGGGACACATATAAACATATATTGTGTGTTGCAGACATACAGCTACACCACACAAACTCTGATTCTTTAACTTATTCTAAAAATGTGTACTATTTAATGAGTCAGTACCTTCCATGTGTGACAAACGTGGCCTGTTTATACTTTCCTTTCTTATATCTGAAATATTTTACATATTTGGTGCCAAATATCATGGTCAGACTTACCATATATTTCATTACATTTGAAAATAATATTCTATCTAGCTTATGTGATATATGAAAAAACTGAAAAAGAAAACTACATTGTGAGTGAGAAAATACCTTCAATGTCATAGCTTTCTGGTATATTGAGAGATAATCCCATCGTGTGCCATTTTTTATTAATAAAATTTCATATTGACTTAGTATTTATAATATCATGATGTATTGTTTCTAAGTCTTAAAATGCCAAAAAGTCTGAAGTGTTTCAGTTTCTGCAGCATAAATAGATTTGACAGGAAGCTGGATTTGACAGGAAGCTGGGAAGTTTTGCTGCTCAAAGATATTGGCCTACTGTGGATATCTGTAATGCACCAATAATGATTCATTGCTTTCTGTTAAGCTTCCCCCTAATTGAGTGGCTCTTTGCTAAACTGCAGATACTCCAGGAAGGAGTAATATACTAAGTAACTCACACCCTATTATGAAATAATTGATCATATCTTTTCTTTGATAGGAGGAGCTACAGGGGAAGTCCCGATGCAGGACTTGTGAAAGAAAACTGGCTAAGGAAGGTTCTAATCAGGTAAAGACTGCAAAGATTTTCTCTTCTACCTGAACAGAGAGCCAAGTTCCTTGTCTTTTTTAAAAAATGAATTTCTCAAATGCAAGTTTAAGCCTTGTGGATACAAGCAAAGTGAAATGGAAATCTGGGACAATTACCTAAATTATTTCATTTTTAAAACCCTTCATTAAGGCTAAACAGGGATTTTTGGCTTAAATTATTCAACTGGACTAACTACATTAAAATTATCTAAAATTGCCTTGCTCTCTATTTCACCTTATCTGTTTAGAGAGACAGACCTTAGGCTGTGTCTGCTTTACCCTGTATGGATTGATTTGGGGCCAAAAAATTCAATTAATTCTATTCACAAGGGCCTTCATGGAATGGAGCAAATGGAAAAATGAATGCTTCTGGTTTCTGGCTGCCCCATTCTGCTCTCAAGCCTGGGAGGGTCTGAGCCTGATGTATTTAATGATCCCAGTTCTGCTGGTTCACTCTGGGTCTGCATGGGTGTACGCTTGGCACATTATTTTAAACATATGATCTTCAAAAACTGTTTTGCTTTGGGACAATCAGCAGAGCCAGTTCATTGTTCTGGAAGCAAAGGAAGCACACTGAGGCAATGTGTTGCTAGCTTACATCTACTGTATGCTTACCATGCATCAGGAATTTCTTATCTCATGGATCTGAAGGTTACTGCAAATGGTGCAGCAGCTTCAACTCTGTGTAACTTGGCTCTTCAGCCCATGGCTCAAACGCAGGTCAATGCTGAAAGGCCAGGAGTACGGGCTTCAGACTTGGGGTTTACATAACCATATGTGCCTCAGTTTCTCTCTGTGAAACAAGAGTAATAACACTTCCTATCTCACAGTGTTGTTGGGAGGATAGAGAGCAAATAAAGTAAAACACTTAAAAGAGTGTGCATAGTATATTACTTAATAAATATTTCCTATTATTATTAATGTCATTATTACTATAGTCCCTATAATTAATGTAGGCAACACTTCCCAAAGGGATTGCATGGAAATTCTTGTATTTGTCACTAAATTTACCTCTATCCCCATCATTTATTCCCCCTTGTACCACTCCCACTCATCGACCATTATACATTCTTAGAAATTAAGGTTAGCTTTGGGACAGAAAATTTAAGCAGAGTTATAAATCAAGATCAAATGAGTTATTTTGGCCCATGGGACAGTCACATGCTTTTTTCTTATCTTCTTACTTAAAAAACTATCCTAAACCTCATCACAATGATGGGATTTGTACAGCACTTTATGGTGTTAGCATATTTTTATACTCATTATCTTATCTGATGTAACATCACTCTGTAAAGATTGTGCAGGTGTGACTTCCTTCAATAGAAATTATGCCAGAGAAGTCAAATCTTTTGCAGAAATACTCCCCACTGGTGGGGTTGAGGGTATGCCCTGACTGTGGAACCTGGAAAGTAGAAGTTGAGGGAAGAAGCAAGAAAAGTGTTTGGTATTAGCCTAGGAGTCTTAAGCTATTGGGATTGTTGATATCAGGCCTAAGTCCAAGGGCAAGGGTGAAGGAATGCTCAGAAAGGAAAAAGAGAGAGGGGACAAAAAGTTTAGGAAAGCAGAAAAGGGAAAGAAAAAGCAAGCTGGGAAGAGGTGGAGAGACTGAGAAGAATGCAGGGTGCAGACAGCAGTTTCTCCCAAGTTGCTGTCTCAGTTCAGTTCAGTTCAGTCGCTCAGTCGTGTCCGACTCTTTGCAACCCCATGAATCACAGCACACCAGGCCTCCCTGTCCATCACCAACTCCCGGAGTTTACTCAAACTCATGCCCATCGAGTCGGTGATGCCATCCAGCCATCTCATCCTCTGTCGCCCCCTTCTCTTCCTGCCCCAATCCCCCCTAGCATCAGGGTCTTTTCCAATGAGTCAACTCTTCGCATGAGGTGGCCAAAGTATTGGAGTTTCAGCTTCAGCATCAGTCCTTCCAATGAACACCCAGGACTGATCTCCTTCAGGATGGACTGGTTGGATCTCCTTGCAGTCCAAGGGACCCTCAAGAGTCTTCTCCAACACCACAGTTCAAAAGCATCAATTTTTCGGTGCTCAGCTTTCTTCACAGTCCAACTCTCACTTACACCTAAAAATGGAGGTTCCTCAACAAAGGGTCTTTATCTAGGTCCTTAATTCCTCCTCCTGGCACTTAGTGTAGTATTGCTGAGTGCTTAATGAATTGTTCTCTCTTGTGCAGGGGACTTCCACGACAGCAGCCTCTGTGAGCTTAAACGATGGGAAATGGTTCATTTGTCCCATTGAGAAGAAAGGAAGACCTCCTATGAAGTCAAGGAATTGGATGAAAATGATGGGTATTCTCTGGGGTGGTTGAAATTAGAGCTCTGTGGTCTGGAAAATAAACTGTGCTTCAGTGCAGATACATTTATAGAAACATCAATAAACAGTGTGATTAAACTGCAGATAGAATTCCATCAGAGAGAACAATTCAAATAGTATACACAGTTATTTTAAACCCTAAACTCCTATTCATATTTACAGGCAAAAATTACATTTTAATCAACCAGATGGATTATTTAGACGGTTTTGTTAAATTCAAATTACATGAAAGTAAAAATTTAGTGCCACAGGTCATGAAAAATTTACTTTTCCTACTCTTTCTTTGGTATGCCCTCGGCAAATAACAGCTTGTTAACATTGAAAGTTTTGGTGGAGGCAGAGACTGTTTCATTCAAGAAGTAATTATTAAGTAGCTATTCTGTGGTGAGCATTAGGCTTATACTGGGGGTGTCCCGACAGAGTTTTTGCTCCTCAGGAGATTAGCATCTTTTGGACATTAGAACACAGTGTGACAATGACAAAGGCTCCTAGAGATACAAGCACAAAGGACTGTGGGAGCTCACTGGAGGGACAGTTAGGAGAATCTGCTTGATCTGTGCTCTAGTTCTCGACCTGGTAAAAAGAGTTGGTGATGGTGATGAGCCATTCTCTCTAGAGAGCTGGGCATGTGCAAAAATATAGAGATGGGAATATTCAGGAGTTGAGGATACCGGCTGGAGTATAGATGGGGACTGGAAAAGGAGATAAGAATAGGAAAAGATGAAAGTTTATTTGGAATGCCATGGGGGCTCCATTTCAGGAATTTAAGCATCTTGTCAGCACTGGGGGCAGAAGGAGGGGGCAAAAGAAACAGCAGAAATGAGAGAACAAAGAGTGTGCTTAGATACAATTAGGTGATAAGCTCTGCATTTTAAATAAAGCCCTCTGGGCTGCCAGGGGTGGAATGGGTTGGGAGAGAATGGGTGTGACTGAGTGCAGTTGGGGATGAATGGAGGAGGCTAAATAGAGAAGGGGACAAGTTTAAGCAACACAGAAGTGGAAGAGTTATTGGAACTTGGTGAATGAGAAGGAAGAGTCTAGAAGACACAGGTCTTAGGCTGAGGGTTCAGTGCTTTCTTTTAAGAGATGGTGTAAGAGGGAAGATGATTTACGATGGCTGAACTGGGGGAAGAACTGTTGAAATTAGCATTGTCTGGAATGGTAAGCATCTTGGTTTTCTGGCTCTGTCTTCTGGTAACTTCTCTAAAGCATTTTTTTTTTTAATTGTCCTGCCCTATCTTCCCTTTCTTTCTGTCTGTGACTCCCTCTTACTCTATCTCATTGCAGTTTTCTTTCATCCTCACCTGGCCCTGCTAATGCTTCTTTCCTGATTCTCCTCAGTTTACTTCTTCCAACCTGCCCCTACTGAAACTGAGCAAACACACACACTTACAACAGAGAGAACAAATACTGAACCAACATTTTTGTTAAATAGTTTGACTTCTTTGTGGAGAGGGATTTGTCAATGCATCTGTTCTAAAGAATTTTCTTTTAATAGATAATTTTGTGTGTGTGGAAACCAGATCAGCAAACCACTGTTACTATGGCCTATCCACAGAGACCTGGAAATTGCTATACTAAGCGAAGCTGATTAAAATGTATTTTACCTGTTGGGAATAAAACTCACAATCTGTTCTTGAAAATTGTTGCTACTACTTGGCCAAGGGTAACTGAGGACAGGACTATACCGTTTGTTATATTCTAGGGCTGTGACTTGTGATTTTTTTGTCTATAGACAACAGACTCCTTCCACAATCAGATAAATGCAACATGTGAACACTGAAGGGGACCCATTCAGAACAGAGGGAACCATGGAACAGGGAGCACCAAAGTTGATTATCAGTGGAAATAGGGATACCTCCAGATACAGAGCTATGACACAGGTCAGGCAGATCCACCATAGAGAAACATAGTGTTTCTTAAGCATACCCTTCTGTGATGTTGTATAACGGTCTTGCTTAAAAATCCAAGAAAATCTGAACGTTGGATCATCTGGATGTGTGAGTTCTGATGATGTCTGACCCACTGAGGGAATGCTACCCTGCCTTAGGAAAACAAAGCGGTAAGGGGAGTGTGACAGCCTTTCACAGTGGAAAGAGGCAAAGTCTGCCTGGTCTTCACCCAGAACATGGACACACACCTTCGAGGTACTATGGTAGATAACTAAACTTCGTCCATCCAGGCACCCTGACAGGCAATTTAAGGGCAAGGATTCTGCCAGATAGGGGTCAGCTTGTTCATGCCTCCATTGCTTACTTCCCAGCAGGGTGACTTTGAGTAAATTACTTAAACTCTTCAATTGAGTAAATTACTTAAACTCTCCTAACCTCATTTTTCTCTCTGTAGATGGAGAATGACATTATACACCATGTTGGGTTGGGATGAAAAGTAACTGAACTACTGTGCTTAGTCTGTTGCCTGGCACATAATGACAGTTCAATAAATGTTAACTGGTGCTGTTAGTGGCTATCTGATGGGAAAATGCAATCGGAACTAGAGAATTCCAACAAAGGGCTCTGTAAAATAAAGATGTTTTCATGTCATGGCATTAAGAAACTGGTCTTTGGGGATCTGGTTACAGTGGATTTGCTACAAGAAATAACCCTATACTACAAAAACATTCCTGGGCTTCTCAAGGTGGCGCAGAATCTGTCTGTCAATGCAGGGGATGCAAGAGACAAGGGTTTGATCCTTGAGTTGGGAAGATCCCGAGGAGTAGGAAATAGCAGCCTGCTCCAGGATTCTTGCCTGGAATTCCATGGACAGAGAAGCCTGGTGGGTTACAGTCCATGGGGTTGCAAAGAGTTGGACACGACTGAGCACACAGCTCACAAAAGCATCCTTGGGGTTTGTAAAAGTCTTGTTTTCCTTTCTTTCACTGTCACCATAATCAACAGTATTCTATAAACTGCTGTCATTTAAAATCACTTTTAGTCTCTAGCTCTGATCACTCTTCACCCAAAACCAATTACCAGCTTGCATAAGGAGTTTCCATGGTGGCTCAGGCAGTAAAGAATCCTCCTGTTAAGCAGGAGACCTGGATTCTATCCCTGGGTCGGGAAAATTCCATGGAGAGGGGAATGGAAACCCACACCAGTGTTCTTGTCTTGAGAATCCCATGGACAGAGGAGCCTGGTGGGCTACAGTCCATGGGGTTGAAAAGAGTTGGACACGACTGAGCAACTAACACTTTGGTTTCAGTTTTTTCATAGGGCCTTTCCATGTGACATGTGAAGAGTCTGCCACAGAAGCCAGAAATCCTGACTCTGGTTTCGCCCATCTTTAGCATCTCTTCATTTCTTTCTTTCTTAATGTGGATTGCCAGGGAAATTAAGAATCTTCTGGAAGAGAATAGAGCAATGGTCCTCAATTCTGACTGCATCACAATTAGTTAATACAGGTAAGTGCCCAGGTGCCTGATGCTGAACCCACAGAGGGCAGCCTACCTAATTCACCATACAATGCCCCATGTTTTCCTTGTCAAATCAGAAGCCAAGGACCTTGGTTGTATTAAGCAACCAAGAGACCTGTAAACATGCCCCTGAATTTATGAAGTTCTGCACATGCCTCTTGGGGCCAGCAGCCAGATAGGAATGGGACCTGTCTGGACATCATTTTCTACTTATAGGCACTTTCTGACTTCACACATGACCTCTGTCCCTGGCATTTGTTGTTGACTTAAACTTTTCCCATTGTTCTTGTAAAATGGGAGAAATATAGGGGATGTGTTTTCCTTCCAATGTGAATGTATTCTTTAAAAGAGCCTTACAACAAAACTTGCTTCCGTACCGACAATAAATTTGTGAGGAGTTATCTGGGTAAAGAGAAGATGATCTCTTGTCCATCTGTCTTTTGGAAGGTTTCCCTTTATTGGTCAGTTCTTTTCTCTGGGGTAGTCTACTGTCTCAAGCTCTCAAATGTACCCCCTCCCCTGACTAAGGCTGTAATAGCTGAGGTTACAGACCGAGGTAAGCATGCCTCACTGGAGCTCTGTCTTTTAACAGTTTAAAGCTAGCATCTATCAAAGCTCGAGCTGCCTCTTTACTATGAAGTTTATTCACAGGTAAAATTTAAGGTTAAAATGTTAAAATAAAAGGTTAAAACATTTAAGTACATGTTTTAAGGTTAAAATGTACTAATTTGAAGGTTGTCATTTTTTCCCATAAATTTGGTTGCATATCCTTCATTGCCCCCAAATTAAAATAGACCTGTGAGTATTTTTCAAAAAGTGCTTCTTCATTCCAGGGTATTTGTAAGTGGTATTGGAAAAGGAAAATGTTTCCTGATGAAAAAAGACTTGAGAAATTCTAGAAAAACAAGTTGGTTTCTTCTCTACAGGACTTATCAGAGCATTTAACAAGGTGCTATTCACTGTGGCTGTAATATTTTCCTCAAATTATTTTCCCATAAAAGTCTTTTTATCACAGAGCATTTATGAAGACTAGGTTTTGGGGAAACTGCTTTGGTAAAATGGTGTCCTAAATAAGAACTGTAGAACGGAGAAGACAGAAGATACATATCTTGACATAAAAATTGGTATACACGATCTGACATGTTCTATGACAATAGGACAATTTGAAATTGGATCTGCTTCAAATAATCCAGGACTTTTGATCAATGTGTACCTCATGCCAAGATGGACATGGGAGATGGCATAGCCATGGCCAGCTTTGCCACGCAGTCATCTGAAGACAGAGATCTTTGATATTATTCTCAGCAGTTGGCAGCATCACTGAAAAAGTGTGTGCAAATATTAAAAATGGGGTGGATCCAGACCAGTCCTAACACTGCTGCCTAGGGAGTTAAGAGATTTGGAGCAAAAATCATGAGACCTTTCCAAAATAGGCCTGGCGTTAAATTGCACCAGAGATAAGCAGGCAAGATATAAAGTGTGGGACAGCTGTTGTGGCTGATACTGCTCAGTAGACAGGCAGAAATATTGGATCATCTCCTTCGTTAGCACCAGTGTAGTAACCATTAAGAATGAATCAGATTCACATTGTTCTTGTTTAAAGCATCTACTGATTCACTCAACAAATATTTACTGGGTGCTTACAAAGTAGTAGCCTCTGTCCTGGTCACTTGGGTTAGAGCAGTGACAAAATAGGTAACGTCTCTGATCTTGCATGTCTACTGTCTAGTTTAATCTTTACAATGTCCCCATTTAATAGAACAGAAAACTATGAGATTGTGACTGTAGATTTTCAAGTCTGGAAAGTATCTTAGAAAAAATTTTATTCACACTCTTCGTTTTACTCATGAAGAGAGAAGTTTAAAGGGTTATCCTTTTTGACAGAAAATAGTGACAGCACGGATGAAAAACCAGGTCTTCTACCTTCCAGTTCTGGTCTCTCCCTGGTGCTGTATGCTGCTTAGAAAACTGATATGAATTTGTATGAGGTAGGCAGTCAGTAAAGGTGTGATTCTCAGAGTGTGGCCACAGTCTCTGCCCTAACACAGTAGGAATTTGACTCTGTCAGCTCAAGGTGCTAACTGAAAATTCAAAAGAAGCAGTGGCTTGAGGACCATGCCAAATAGTTTTGCTAAGCTTAAAGAGGGGAAGGGACCGCCCCCCCCCCCCCATTAACTGAAAAGGATGAAGCAAATGGTCCCCCAGAACTCCTGCTTACATTTTGCTGGATTATGAAAGCACAGTGAATGTGCTCCAATTTAAACTTGGCCAGACGCTGGGGGATTAAGTTTCATGACACAAGGGGTTGGTACTGCAATCCTTGTAAGTTCCTCATGAGAAGATGAAGCTCTTATATGTCATTACATGTAGGGAAGAGATTTAAGAACCATATTCCTGTTATAAACAGTATTAGAAATCAGTATTTTATTTCCCCTTGATTGCAACACTAAATCTAGGAATGTCAAGGGAGAGAATATACTTCATGGAATGCAGAAAACTTGATTAAAAAAGCCTTAATTGGTGAAAATGTATCAAAGCAAGTGAAGCAAATAGCACAAATTTCACATTTCAATGTTCTTTTTTGATTTGAGTTACCTGAAAAAATATTAGATTGATTGACTGAATGGATGAATGAAAGGGGATTTGGTGAATATCAATCAACAAATACGTATTAAGCATCTACTATGTGCAAAATACAATTAGATAGTAAATAAAAAGATGAATAAATCCTGATCCCTGAGAGATGACAAACGCTATAATACAAGGATGAACATTTTCATGTTCATTAAAGAACTATGGCATGTTCGGGAGAGCAAGATTATTTCTCACTTTGGGAAATACAATCATAAAACAATGAGTAAACCTTTGTTGTGCATGAGAATGTTGGGTCTGAAGAACCCAGTTAGACATCTGCCACCAAAATTATGGAATCATGTGATTTACCTTTTGAAAACTTAATTTGGTATGGATGGTATGATTTAAAATACCATTTGCAGTATGACCTATAATAATTACTGTTATTTTTTGAGATGATGTTATATTGGCCCAGATCCTTCTGAAGTTGGTTCTGACATTTATAAAGGAGCAGTTAGCTCTTTTGCAGACAGCAAGCTCACCATCCTTGCATACTTGTAACTAAAATAGTCCTAAAATTCTCTTTATTGCCACTACACTGTTTCCTAAAATGAAGCATGAGATCATGGTAGTATTTAGTTATTGGTTCAGTTTTCTGTCTTCTTAGATCTTTTTAAAGCTCCTACGTCCTTACAGAATGACCTCCTATTTAATGTCTGATCACATGATCAGCTATTTACAAAGTGCTGGTGTTCTAATTTGATTCCTTTTGATAACATAAGAGGACATTTAGTTGTATGGTCTTTGGTAAGGGTTATTTACTCTCAGAGTCTTTTGAAATTGTGCAATGGCAGAAAACAGACGAACCAAACAGTAATATTTTATAAGAAATTAAGTTGATCCTTCTGAAAAGGAATTTCATCCAAATATTTTCCTTTATTGATTATATAGTTCTAAATAAAACAGATAAAAACTCAGCCAGTGAATGTGCCAAGCCATGCTTTGTTAACTTGATTATGAAAATATATTGTATCTATGTATTACATATATCACATTTTATTTGCATAGGAATATATGCATTTAATTTAAAAAATTGATTTGTACTTACACTATTTGTAGTATTATTTACTAAAATTCTTATCTTACAGCCCATGGCTGAAAGTTCCTTCAAGGCAAACTTGTTACACCAGTCCCCAACTTTATTGCAAATCTATTTTGCATACATAATGCATTCCATACTCTTGCAAGATACAAGTCACTATCCCCTAATAACATTCTTACATAGCACATTACATTTTTTTCCTTTGCAGGAATGAAATATCCCTCTGAGTTTGCATTATCTTGCTTTGTGAAAGTTTGGTAAATTTTACCTTTGACCTTAGACAATTTGTTGTGATCTTATGGAAAGGATATAAAAGATTTTTCTTAAGCAAGTCTCCATGAGTCGCTATTTTTGCTCTTAATTCTCAAAAGGAACAAGTAAATACTGCAGGACAAGTTATTTTTAAATGTTTTTAAATAGTGTTTGTTATTTCAAGGCATTAACGAGTAAAATTTCTTAGAAAATACTGGTCAGTTGTGTTTATTGCCTTATGTCAACACGCTTGTCATTTTGAGAAAGTGTCATAATCCTAGAAGAAGATGGTTTGCACTCCTTGGGTCAGATTCTAATCTAAGAAGTGTTCTGTGTATCCCTGCATATCTTTCAAAGTATCTGTGGCTGCACAACTATAAACATCTTGCTTCTCGTAGCACAGCACATGTATATTGGAAATGCTTAGATTCTTCACAGTGCAAATGCAAATTGGGTACCAATATGGAATAATGGAAGGGTGCTTATCCACTTGTAATTGTCTCCCCTTTTATCCTTTCCATCATCTTTACATTGTTGGCATAGTTAGGGTAAGCAGTTATATTGAAGGGTACAGACTGAGCAAAGACCTGGAATCCAGGTTTGGATTTGCCCACAAGTAGCTACCAGACTTTGAACTTAAACTTGCTGAGCTTCAGTGTCCTTATTTTGTCAAATGAAAAATTTGTAAACAGGCAGCTAATGGCTTAAATCTAATGGGCACAGGCATTTTGTTTGGGCTACATACTGTTTTAAAATCAGGACACTTTACCTAAGATTTCTAGTATCTCTTAAGAAATAGAAAGATGTGACACATGGAGCCTGCATTCTCAAACAACAACAATTTCCTGGGCCCTGTAGCTTCCTTGGTTTGCCATCCAAGCACTTGTCTGAATTTTATTCCCTTGATCTTCTAAAATGGCATGACTCTTTGGTTTTGTTTCAAGAAACATGGTAGGAAAAGTTTAATTCCTCTTAAAATTCACTTGACATGTTACTTTTTTTGCTGTCTTACAATGTCTTAGTTTTTCTTTGATTCCACTCTGACCTTATACACTTAACAAAGGATACAGCTCTCTACCTATGTATGGCCTGTCCTCTGCCCCCTCTTTATGGGCAAAAGTCAGGGGAGAAACCTTGGCTTTTTTTTTTCATACCTGCATTTAAATTTTCTCCTTCAATGGTTTTACCTCCAGATAGATAATGTAAAATAACTTCTTGTCATTTCTGTGAAAATTAGAGAAACCATGACTCTCTACTTATAAAACCCAGAAAGTATGTAGAACAAAGAATAGAATAGTGACTCTCACTTTTTGAAGCTGTGCTCCTTCACATTTTTCAGTTACCATACTGTATCTAATCAGATTCTCGCAAAGCAATGCTATGCATGCAACGATTCTCCTATAACTCTCTTTGGAGACAGAGGCCAGCTGCTGTGGTTGAGGGTTAGCTGCTTCTTATGGCTTGGGATCATCTTTCATTAAAAATCACAGATGGTAGTACATCCTTCTCAGCATAAGAACTGATATAAGCTTTGGTCAGGAGGAGGGAGAATGCATGACAATGAAAAACTTCTTCAAATAAAATATCCCTGAATCAATTGACATATACCTTCAGTTGAATCCTCATCCCTAATTCTTGGTGGACTCAATATAGTCAATAAAAATCCAGGTTAGTGAAATAACCTTGTACCTATGTGGTGGGGGTAAAGGCGGGGGGGTGGGTGGGGTGTTCAATGAAAGAAATGTATTTCTGGTTGATTTAATAAGAATTGATTTTATATTGAAAAAGTGTAAGTAGTAACATTAGAGAG
The DNA here is from genome assembly GCF_019320065.1 of Cervus canadensis. NCBI lineage: Eukaryota > Metazoa > Chordata > Mammalia > Artiodactyla > Cervidae > Cervus > Cervus canadensis. The sequence goes on along the minus strand of NC_057400.1, from coordinate 28,750,916 downwards.
ATGGTTTAGAGAAAGACAATGCTGCTGTTGCTGTTGAGTGACAAGGTCGTGTCCAACTCTTTGTGACCCCATGGACTGTAGCCATCGGCTCTACTGTACATGGGACCTCCCGGGCAAGAATACTGGAGTGCGTTGCCATTTCCTTCTCGAGGGGATCTTCCTGACCCAGGGATAGAACCCACATCTTGTGCTTGGCAGGCATATTCTTTACCACTGAGTCACCTGGGAAGTCCCGGAGAAAGACAGTATGCGTTTGCTAAAATAAAACATTAGTTTCTAATTAGGTTCTCACAACATGACCACTCTTCAGCAGCTGTAGAGCAAGGCAAATGCTGCTTTCTAGTCAAATGTGGTCACTGAAGAACTTGGTTACTGACAGCTAAGGACCGTCTAAAGATAAAGCAAAGTTTTGCAAGATGATTCTCTTTCACCTGCTGATTAAACTGTGAAAAATCTGTGAGCCCAAATGCAAATTTCCCTGTTCCTGTTTTACTGGACAAGCTCCCAGGACTAGATTAGAGCTAATGCAAATTAGAGAATTTCCACCAATTGATTCAGGGAAATAGCTAGCTTGAAACACAAACCTCTTGGTAGTGAGGTCCTGCACAAAAATACAGAAATATGAGCTTTGATATAGTTAAGGAGCATAGGGAGCAATAAGGGTCTTTACTATAGAATTATTTCTCTATATGGGAAGCAGATTAACCAGATTCTCAGTCTGTGGTTTGATCCTTTCTTTTTTCCTCCTCATCTCTTGTTTGGTTCTCTTTGCTCAGTGTTGACCATCTGCTGAAAGTGAAACAGAACACCATAGGATAGACTCTCTTTTTCAGTATGTGCTTCTGCAGTGTGCATTTCCCTAAGTCTCTCATTGAGAAATTCATTCCAAAAGAATGTTGAAAGCATAAGGGGGTACATTCTGTGAGACATATAGGCAGCAAATAAATGGGGTAAAAAAGACTGGTGAATTGATCTCTGCTTCATATTTGACTACACCTTTAAAAAGTTCCATGGAAAGTGGGTGTAATATTTAAAATATTTTGTTATGAAAACCTAGACATGATTTCACAAAAGACAAAAATGTCTGGAGGCATTAGTTTTGTGGATGTTAATCTCAAACTCTTTCATATCCAATCATGACTGGGCTCCAGAAATTCCTTAATAATACAAGGAATTTGGTAAATTTTTATAACAACTTGTTCTCTGGCATCTTTGGAGCTCTCATGATCTGCTGTAGGATCATCATTTGCCAAACTGTTCAGGAAGGATAATAATTAGTCCTGGGCAAACATTTAAAAAGTGAATTAGCAATTAACAAAATAGAGGTGGGGCTAGAGACTATTTTATAAGCTCCATTTATATTTAAGCTTGAAAGGAGTTCTAGGGTCAGATGGACTAACACCTTCATTTTACAGATGAGAAAACTGAAGACCAAAGAATGTAAATGCCACAATTTAGGTTATGTAACAGCTGTAGAACCAGAATGAATTCTTGATCCCCAGCCCAAGGCTTTGTTATTAGGGCCTGCTGCCTTAGATTTTCCTACCAGATCTGTTGGCTTGGGTAGAATTCTAATAATTCTGATAAAAGTTTGTTTTGTGAAGGCTGCATCACATTATGTCCTTTCAGCATTGTAAAAAGGAGCTTAATTTGAATGTCCTTGTAGCATACTGCACCAACAAGTGTACCAGCTTAGCCAGTACAGTACCATCACTAGGCTCCAAGAACACTGTGTAACTTTTCCCACCTGATGCTAGCCCCTATCTGTCATGTTCAGATTTAATTCTGAAAGCCTGCCCAATTTCTCCTGTATGTGACTAATCTTACAGAAAATTCTACTGTTAGTGTATGGTGATTTTCAAGAAATCTCCCCTCCACTAAACCTGCTTCAAATTAATGCACAGAACTGAGTTATTTTTTTCCATAGAAAATATCAGCTTAAATAACAAGAACATAAATGACAAACTAGTTGAATATTAAGTTGAGATATCTAAGTTTACATAAAAATAGCTATTGAGCTAAATCACAGAGCCAAAGTCCAGTATGCATATGAGACCTATCCTTGGAGTTTCTTAAGCTGTCTGTTTTGAATATTAGGCATCTTGAAATTATCATTTTGGGTATCCAATTTGTCCCTCTTTTGTTTTTGTTTTCTGAAAAATTTATAAAGCCAGACTGCTCAGTGGGAATGCAATTCTTCCTCCAGAAAGAAAAGAGAAAAATCTGAACATAGAGAAGGCCCATCTTAGAATATCTGTGACTCAAAACTATCTTTGAGTATTATTTCTGGGTTTGAGTAATCTTCATGGGTTATAGGTACCATAAAAGTCATGACATGGAAGAAGGAAAAGATGGTGGTGGAAAATAAAGAAGAAGGAAGAGTAGGAGAAAAAGCAAAGGAGAGAGTAAAAGGAGAGAATGGGAGTATGGTAGAGTATTTCTAGAAATGGTTCCAAGTATATTTGTCCTGTGGTCTCTCACTGTTAGGTTGTTGTTGTTTTTAAAAAACAGCTTTATTGAGTTACAAGTGACCTGTCTTAAAATTCACTTACTGCAAGTATACAACTCAAAAATTTTAAATACTTTGAGTTTATCATTCCACTGTCACTTGGCTTCAATTGTTTCTGATAAGAAGCTAGTCATTAAATGGACTGGCGTTCTTTTATTCCCCTCTCTGTTCTTCAGCTTGGAAAATTTCTGTGGATCTATTTTCAAGTATCTCCCAGATTTCACTGCCATATTACACTTTCTGTTGAAACTATCTGGTCAGATTTTCATTTTCAGTAAAGGTATGTTTCAATTCTAGAATTTCCATTTAGTTCTTTTTATAATTTATATCTCTTATTGAGATACTCTTTTTGCTGAATCACTGTCATCATATTTTCCTTTAATTCTTTAAATATTATAGTTTCCTTTCATCTTTTGAACATATTTATAATAACCATTTTCAGGTCTTTGATAAATCCAACATCTGGATTATCTCAGAGACAGTTTCTATTGACTGCTTTTTCCTCTGAGTATGGGTCATAATTTCTTGATTCTTTGCATACTCATAATTTTGTTGTTGAATACTGGACACTTTAGATAATCTCTTGAAGCAACTCTAGATTCTGAATATTTTTCCTTGAAAGATTTGTTGTTTGTGTGTTTAATAACTTGCCTGGAATACATATGTGAAGTCTAGTCTCCTTGCAATGCAAGGATGCACCGCCCCTGATATCTGTATTCTCTCTTTACTTTTTTCTTCTTTTATTTTTAAGTCTGACTTTGTAGGGATCATTTCTCTGCCTATGTAGCTTAGTGTTCAGCCAATAATTGATCAGAGGCTGTCCTCAAATACAGAGTCAGTGTGGCTTCTATTCACTGCTAATGTGTTTGTAAGTAGGCCAGAAAGTATATTCAAACTTCAGGTAACTTTCAAGTCCACATCAGCTTTTACTTTCTGCTGGGTTCTCTTGTTTTTCCTCTTCATATACCCAGACTCAGCTTCATCAGCCAGGAACATGCAGGTGGCTGTGCATATGCATAACCTCTGATCAACCCAGGATAATTGAAGAGCTTACCCCATATATATGTTTCACTTCCCACAACTCTCTATTAAAACTCTGGCTAGTCCACCAGTCCAGTGCTTGCTCCAAATACGCCAGCAACCTCAGGCTAATGGAGTCCTAGTCCTTCTTTGTCACCAGATCTCCTTTTTAACTGTTCTGTTTAGTTCAGTCACTCAGTCGTGTCTGACTCTTTGTGACCTCAGGGACTGCAGCACGCCAGGCATCGCTTTCCATCACCAACTCCTGGAGCTTACTGAAACTCATGTCCATTGAGTCAGTGATGCCATCCAACCATCTCATCCTCTGTCATCCACTTCTCCTCCTGCCTTCAATCTTTCCCAGCATTAGGGTCTTTTCCAGTGAGTTTTTCGCATCAGGTGGCCAAAGTATTGGAGTTTCAGTTTCAGCATCAGTCCTCCCACTGAATATTCAGGACTGATTTTCTTTAGGATGGACTGGTTGGATCTCCTTGTAGTCCAAGGGACTCTCAAGAGTCTTCTCCAACACCACAGTTCAAAAGCATCAATTCTTTGGCACTCAGCTTTCTTTATAGTCCAACTCTCACATCCATACGTGACTACTGGAAAAACCATAACCTTGACTAGATGGACCTTTGTTGGCAAGGTAAAGTCTCTCCTTTTAATATGCTGTCTGGGTTTGTTATATCTTTTCTTCCAAGGAGCAAGCATCTTCTAATTTCATGGCTACAGTCACCATCTGCAATGATTTTGGAGCCCCCCAAAATAAAGTCTCTCACTGTTTCCACTGTATCCCCATCTATTTGTCATGAAGTGATGGCATGGGACCAGATGCCATGATCTTAGTTTTCTGAATGTTGAGTTTTAAGCCAACTTTTTCACTCTCCTCTTTCAGTTTCATCAAGAGGCTCTTTAGTTCTTCTTCACTTTCTGCCAGAAGGGTGGTATCATCTGCATATCTGAGGTTATTGATATTCTCCTGGCAATCTTGATTCCAGCTTGTGCTTCATCCAGTCTGGCATTTCTCATGATGTACTCTGCATATAAGTTAAATAAGCAGGGTGACAACAGACAGCCTTGATGTACTCCTTTTCTGATTTGGAACCAGTCTGTTGTTCCATGTCCAGTTCTAACTGTTACTTCTTGACCTGCATACAGATTTCTCAGGAGGCAGGTCAGGTGGTCTGGTATTCCCATCTCTTTAAGAATCTTCCACAGCTTGTTGTGATCCACAGAGTCAAAGGCTGAGGCGTAGTCAAACTGACAGTACTCCAAAACAAGTGAGTCCCCTCCAGCAGCAGCAACAGCAACAGTGCTTATTGTGTTCACAGCCTGTCCCACTCTGGCTGAACTACTGAAGGAGGGTTGGTTGCAACCCCAGGCAAAATGCCACAGATTTGTGCTGTTCTTACCCCAAGTTTAGTCATTTTCATGAATAAATACTTCTCAGTTTGTTATATGTTTTTGGTTAAATTCTAGAATGTTTAGATAAATGTTTTAGATTTTTAGTCCGGCTTTGAAGCTGCTTTTGGGAGACAGGATTTTTTGATTTCCTTATGCTGTCATAGTGGAAGTTGGAAGTCTCCTACACTTAGTTTTCATGGCAAGATCTTCATTGAAGATGTGTCCATATCTTTTGCATGTGGGTATATTAATAAAAGGTCAGCCCCTGTTCCAAAAGTCATGCACTATATTTGCCATTGTATCTCCCCAAAAGAAATACTCCATCCATCATCCATACACCAATAAGCAAACGGGCTTAAGCTCTATCCATAGCTCTTTCTCTATTTCCTTGTGAATGAATTTTCAGTGTTCTCATTTCTGATTGCTGATAACCAGGGTGCATAGGATTATTTTTCCCCTTGGCAACAATAGCTGCCATTTAGTTTTCAGTTTGGGAGATTTGACAATGGAAGGGCATTATTTTTCTGCCTTTTTGGTAACAAATATTTAAAAAGAAGTAAGAATGTCTACTATTCAGTGAGTGCTTACTGTGATGCCAGGAACTCTGTTAAGTTTTTACTTCTTTATGTGTTATTATCTCTATTACGAGGCTTAGAAAGAGTAACTTACCCAAGGTCACTCAACCAGTAAGTTGTGAAAAAAGGATTCAAATCCAGATCTGTCGGATACCCAATTCCATGTTGTTAGTGACCATTCTAGGCGCCTTTGGGATACTACTACTCCCAGGCATCAAGCTGGCAAACTTGATCCATTCTTGTTTTGAGAGACTGGTCTCAAACAAGGTGCCATTGCCAGTGATTTGCCATGGAGATTCTTGTCTCTCTCAACTGAAAACTTCCTTCTTCAGCCTTTCTTTACTGGCTTATTAAGTTTAGTAGTACTCTGGATAATAAAGGAAGCGATTTAGGGAAAGTTGTGTTGGGTTCCCTGGCAAGCAGCACCTAAAATGTAGATTAGTATACTAGGGATTTACTAGGAAATGCTCAAGGAAACGGAAGGAAGTAGAATTGGGCAGAAGAACAAAATTAAGCCATGGTGAAGTTTCAACAGTGTCCTCAGACAGCCCTAAAGGGAGTTCAGATATGATAACCTGTTCAGAGTTGTAGAGTAGAGGCTTTTTGACCACCAAAGATCTGTCACTGGATATAGGCCATCCTGAGGTAGGGTTATGATTTTAGGTAAGGCAGTGCTCTTTAGATTGACAGCTCTTAGCCAGCAGCACCTGCCACAAGCTGGGGAAAATAAGTCCTCTGTTCCTCAAGGGAGATCTGGGCATCCAGCACAACTGTTTATATACATACTTCTTCTTTCTGGAATTCTTTTCTTCCTTAAATTTGGCAAAATTGTTTGCCTGGAGAAAGTATTTTTTAAAATTGAGGTATAATTTACAAATAACATTATACTGGTTTTAGATGTACAATATAATGATATATGTATATAATTCTTTATTCTTTAATTTATTTAAGCAAAATAAATTTTTTCAGTGTGAATTTTTCTGCCAGGCTCTGTGTGAGAGGTTGGGGAAATGACAATGAAAAATATGTACCAAGTTACAGTTCTTGTAATGTTCACAGCCTAAGGCAGGATATTTGTATTTAATCTCCTTCCTTAAAGTCTCTTGGTTAATCAGAAATTGGTTCTAGGTCAGTAACTCAATGTAGCCTAATTTAAGCCAATTTTAATCTGTCATCCAAGCCTTATGCACTTGGCTATTGTTTTCCAAATCCTTTTAAATTAGTGGATAGCTTTCTTGGGTCGAATTATACTAGACTATGTTTAGAAACTTTTACCATTTATAAATTCACAATTATCAGCTTAATGGACTGTTAGCTGAGGGAAAGAAACATCTGTATAAAAAACAAAGCATTAAAAATTAATTACAATTTTTGACAGAAAGTGGCGATATCAGCAGTTGAATTTGTTGCTCAAGATTATTCTAGCTTCTTAGTGTTATCCTATTATCCTTAAAGAAGAAATAGTGTATTTTAATTGTAATTACTTTTGGTAATTTTTTTACCCTAGGAGTAAATTATTAATTAGGGTGTGCATTATAAATTACTTTTTTATTAGGTGATTTCTGTCTGCCAATAGTTTCTAGTTTTTTTTTTTAATTAAACTATATCTCCTGGATTTATTATTAATAGCTTTGGGCTCTACTAAGACGGAGGCTAATCTGATTTCCACCTTATGACTCCACATACAACTAGAAAAATGATTCTGCCTAACTGAGATAGCTAGTGAACTATGTGTGGCCAATATAAATGGCTCTGGGTGAGGAACCACTTCTAAATCAAGGTTTCATTTTCACATTTTTTCACCACAGTATTTCACTATAGATTTTAAATTAATTTGCCTCACCATTATATGCATGCCAGGATGAAAAGACCCAGGCCTTTAAAAAACTGGTCCAGGCATGGAAAGAAATTAGGAAGAGGACAAGAAAACTCAATATAGAATCAACACCAAGTGATAAAACAAACAAATTAATGGATCACTGATAATTTTCCTGTTTGTGTTTAAATGGGGTACCTTGGATAAAACTGAGTCCTAAGACTTTTTTTTCTTTGGAAATTTCATTGGTATAAATGAGGAAGAAAAAACAACCAATAAAGACCTTTAACAACAAAACTATTAAAATAGCAACACTCAAAAGTGTAAATCAATTCTTTAGTTTACCTTTTGAGCAATCAATGTTTGAAAACACCCTTTTAAAAGAACAGGGTCTTGAGACTTCCCTGAAGGTCCAGGGGTTAAGACTCTGTGTTCCTAATGCAGGGAGCCCAGGTTCATCCCTGGTCAGGTAATGAGATCCTGCATACTGCAACTAAAGATCCCATGTGCTGCAACTAAGACATGGTACAGCCAAATAAATAAATTAAAAAACAAAACAAAACAAAACAGGGTCTTGGGGGAATATGTATCTCATATATATTACATAACACCCCAGGAAGGTCTGGGACAGCAAGCACCTCATAAACAAACCCTTTAATATTTCTATACTAAGTAGACAAACAAAGATCACATGTAGTTAGTTGCAGTCAGTTCAGGTTGGGTTTGCAACATAATTAATCAGCTGTCAGCTTAGGAAACAACACTGATTTTTAGAAGTCTTTGGATTCCAGAATTGTGGGTAAGAGACTGTGCATCTTTATTAATATGTATATTCCTGTCCCTAGAAACCTGAAGAGTAATTTATTCCCTGGAAGATATTCAGAAAATATTGAAAAACTGAACTAACCCTTGGAGGAAAGTTAAGGTGTTGGTGATGATGCCTGTATTCATTGTTTGGGGACGGTGGGGACACAGATGTAGTGTCACAAAAGAGAAAGACCAAGATAAACAGAAAAAAATTAAACCTGAAACCAAGATTATTTAGGAAACAGAATAAAATTTTAAATGAAAAACATTCAGAGAGTCAAGAAAATATCCCATGAAATAAGAACAATCAGAAAAGTGAGCACTCTTAAAGAATAAAACTACTCTTACCTACATAAAGGAAATTTGGTGCAAAAGCTGGAAAATCAAGTAGAGTAAATCTTCTGGAATATAAAACAATAATAAGAAGAAATAGAGATTCAAAATGCAATGAGATAAGAGACCAAACCAGGAGGTCCAACATCTTATGAAAAGGACAGAAAATGAAGGGGAGGAAATACTCAAAGCAGTAAGAGAAGACAGTTTGCCAAGTTGAAACATGGATTTTCAGCTTGACAGAGGCCACTCAGTGCATGAAAAAAGTCCAAGTTCTGAGTACTGAGGAGTACAAAGAAGACCAGGGCCTGGCATGTGTCCTTGGAGAGCACAGTGTAGGGGCAGACAGACCTGCCACATTTGGTGGGCTGTTCTTAATCCTATTTGAAGAGTCAACTGATTTATTTTATGAATAAAGAGTGTTCTCTGTATCATCTGACCAAATGGTGTGTTGGTGGTAAGGTGCAGAGAGAGAGAGAGCAGCAGTCTTTTTCTACCAGAAAAGACAAAATGTTAGAATCAGATTATGCCAGCATTTATTAATACACTTTAAAAAAGAGCTTTGAGGGCCTTTATGAATGTTATAATATAGAGAGAAAAAGGCAGATTATTATTGCATGGTCTCATTCACTTGTATAGGCATTTAAGTTTGGAAAGTAATCCTGAAGGAGATATCCCATCCCAGAGATGGTGGGATGATGGGTGATTCTTATTTTCTTTATAATTCCCTATATCTTGTGAAGTAAGTATGCATCTTTTTATAAAAAAAATAATTAAATTTCTTCTCTTTTTTTCGGGGAGGGAAGATTTTTATATTTAAGATGCAAATACTCCTGGGAGGAGACCTGGTGAAAACCTAGGGATAGCAGCTTATGAAGGTAGGAGATGAAGAAGGAGCCCTTCATAAGCACTGGGAAGGCCCATGGAGGGGGGAACTACTCAATGAGGAGGGTATAAAACCCCAAAGGTCAGGCTAAAGATAAGCTTCATTTACTTCCTGCTTCCGTCAAAACTCTTAGAAAATGTCCTGAGATACAGAATTTTTTTATGTTGACATCACACTGCCTGAGGACTGATGTTCTCCAAGATTCTCTACCAAGGGGCAGAGAAGAGCAGAATTAGAATCCAGAAAGACTCTGGCCAGGGCTCAGCTGAGAGAGTCAAGGGAAGGAGCCGAGGGCTTACAGTGAGGGGAGTGGGGCTGGGCTCACATAGTCATTCTGTGAGTGCAGAGATCTTTCTGGATTATTTAAAAATAGATACAAATTGCTTTACTGACTGTGCTAGTACCCTTGAAGAAGGTTTCTGTGACTATTGTCCCTACTGCCATCATGAAGATACATTTATTCTCAATTGATCTGTGTAGAATGCTATTTTGGGCACTTTAAAAAAGCAGCTTAATAGAAATGATTAGTTTTTTTTTTCTAAGAGCTTGCAGATTATGGGTGAGAACAATTTAAAAGCTTCCTTTATGCAAACAGAAATTATAAAAGGTACCTCCTCACAATGATGCCCTGGAAGGGCATATAATGATCCAACTGGCTAAAAAACACCCTTTTGGGAAGTTCAGGTCACTAATTCTGGCCTAAGAAGGGGAAAAAGCCTTGACTTTCAGAATAGCCCAGATTTTAATAATATTCAGTACTAAATGCATCTGGATTAATTTGATAATCTATCTCAAATAGTAATGATGGAGAATTGCTATAGAATTTTCTGCCCAGGTTAAGATTAAAAACAAATGATTCAAACTCTAAAAGTTACTTTACCCTGCAAATAATGCTATTGTAGAATTTTATTTTTTTCAACACAAAGAGTAACAAAATCAGGGGAAGGCAGAAAAGGAACAGAAAAGTCAATTTAAGAGATAATGTATTGCATATAAAGAACCTGAATGCCATTACTTTTCATCACTTAACTTTTCAAAGAACACTTTCAGCTTCCTTATTTGCATGTTTCATTGTTTTCCAGCCTTTACACTGTATGCTTAAAATGCAAATGGAATAATATAAGAATAATGAGAAGTAATACTTGAAAATGTTCTGAGAAAATGTTGAAAAAAGGATCTGGTTTCCATCTGATTGAAAGGAGGTAAGACTTGGGAGAACATTCAGGTTAGATATAATTTTATCTTAAGCTCCAACTAGAAGCATCATTGCTATCCTTCTTTCTTCTTTGCACTGTGGAAAATTAGTGATTATTTCTCTATTTTGACTCCCTTACTCTTTATTCATTTCTCCCTCACATTAGGTGCCTACCAATCAGTTAATCGCAGTCCAATTAACGTTTGTTTGAGCTAGTCATTGTCACATTTGGAATACAGAAAGCAGGGTTTAGGGAAGCACTTGTCAGTCTCCTGCTCCAAAGCCTTAATATTTGGCTCTCCACTGAATGGGTTTAAAAATCAGACATCTTAGGTTCAAATCCCAGCTTTGCCATTTCCAAAACATGTTACTTACCTTCTCTGAGCCTCTGTCTCCTCATCTGTAAAATGGAATGATGACATCTGTGATGATTGAAACAATGCAAAAAAGTGCCCATAGAAATACCTAGGCTGCTCTCTCTGTCCTTTGGCTTGTGATCTAATAAAGGTGTAAGGTGACCATCTGTCACAGTTTGCCTGATACTGATGGGTTTCCTGGGACACAGTTCTTTTGGTTTTAAAATGGTGATGGTGCTGGACAAATCCAGATAAACTGGTTATACTAGAAACATAAGCACATTTTTCCATTAGTCAAAATCCCAAAAGGAATGAACCAAATATGCTAAAAGAACAAAGTTATTTTGAGGTTCAGGGCAAGGCATGACAAGTTCCTTCACAAAAAAGAAGAAAAGAGTATTCCATAGAGGGAACTGAAGAAGCAAAGGCATAAGGTGAGAAGCAAAGGCATAACAGCCTGCTTGTGGAAGCCTTAGGCAGTTGGTGTGGGAAGCCTTTAGGGCATATGAGAGGATATAATGAGGTACAGGTTCAAGCAAGTGTGGTGTGGCCAGACCTTGCGTCTTATGCTCAGGACTGTGGATCTGTTCACAGTAATGGTGAGGTGGCTATCAAGGGAGATGACCATAGTTTAAGTCTGTTTGACTCCACTTTTCTAAGAAAGAGCTTGTGTGGCCACTTCATAGAGATTAAAAATGAACAAGTTGTTTTTAAGCTCTTATTCTGTTATTGAGTAATCATATAATTTTCCTTTTGTGTCAAAATATTTAAGATGGCTCTCCTTTTGTGACAGCAGATAAAAGGTGCAAAGTCATTTTTGCTACCTTCCAGATCAAACTTGGGAGCATCTTTGACTCTCCTCTTTTCATTATCTTCCTTATCCAATCAACGACACAATATATTGGCTTTTGTCTTCACAGCCACATTTTCTTTCTCTCCATTTCCTGGTTCAGGTTTCTAATCATGTTCTCTAGATTCAAGAAATAATCATATATGGTCCATTCTTATGGAATCTCTCCAGATGCAAATATTCATCCTGAATATTGTATCCAATTAATCTTGTTAAACAGCATTTTTGTCATGTCATTTTCCTATTCAAGAATCTATCAGGATTTCTATTAACACTTGGATCTAGGCCACTCTTGTCAACTTGCCTTTAAAATTTTTCCATCAGTGGGCCCTTCCCTATAACTGATTTCCCAGAAACCATTTGTACTATTCGGATCTACCTTATTTGTCTTTTTGCTTTGGTTTTGTTTAAAAAATTTTTAATTGTGGTAAACTACACAACAAAATTTACCATCTTAAGCATTTTTAAGTGTTCAATTCAGTAATGTTAAATATATTCACACTGAGCAACCACGTATCTCCAGAAACTTTTCAACTCTTTTTGCTTTTAACACTAGGCCTTACTCTTACAAATCCAGCCCTTCCAACTGTTTCAAGCCACTCACCATACAATTTCCCTTCCTTTTCAAATCCAACCAAACTCCAAGAAGAGAAATCCTATGTAAAGTATAAAGTCTATGAAAAAAGTAGATGCTCAATAAATGGTTCAAATGCTATTACTGTAGCATTTTGTATTGTTCTCCATATATAACCTGTATGTGGAGAATACTTTGTCATTCACAGTTCTCAGGCACACCGGTCACCTCATCTGATCCTTACCACAGCCCTGTAAGGCAGATGAAGTAGATGCTCTTACGTAGTTTTTAGATGAAAACCTGAGAAAGACTGAGGTACTTGCCCAAGATGATGAAGTTAGTAGGTGACAGAGCTGGTAGCAGAATCCAAGTAGTCTGGCTCCTAACTGAGCTCTTTCCACTGTTTCTGGCTGCCTTGTTTCTTTGAAGGATATCTTTTCTCTCTAATAAGAAAGCTCTCCGAGAGAAGGAGCTATTAGAATTCTTTTCAGCTTCCCTACAATGAAGCTGAAACTTGGGCACAAAGATTCTATTTCTTGGGTATTTGTGATTATATTTATAACTCCCTATACTACTATCTTGGAGAAGGCAATGGCAACCCACTCCACTACTCTTGCCTGGAAACTCCCATGGATGTAGGAGCCTGGTAGGCTGCAGTCCATGGGGTCGTGAAGAGTCAGACCTGACTGAGCAACTTCACTTTCACTTTTCACTTTCATGCATTGGAGAAGGAAATGGCAACCCACTTCAGTGTTCTTGCCTGGAGAATCCCAGGGACAGGGGAGCCTGGTGGCCTGCCGTCTATGGGTCGCACAGAGTCAGACATGACTGAAGCGACTTAGCAGCGGCAGCAGCATACTACTATCTATGGTTTCTTAAGTATTTTATATCATTTTTTATATATTAAATGCACTTTCTTACAAAACTCTGTGGAGAAGACTTCAAGTTCTCACTTAACTCATCCCAGTACATGGGAAAACTTGCCCCCACCCCACCCCCACACTTAGGAGAAGTCATGTGACAAGCTCTGGCCAACAGGTTGTCAGTGGTCCCAGTCTCTCCCACCAGGGCTGTCATGGAGGGGGATATTTGTTGAGATGGTGGATCCTTAGGACTTAAGTATCAGAGGTTGCTACCCTGCTTCTTGGAGAACAGGTACTCTGAAGAGTGACCCAGGTCTGCCCTGGACTATGTATGAGGTAATCAACTTGTATCATGTTAAAGCACAAAAGGTTTAGTTTAGATCTTTGTTAACCACAGCATAATTTAGTCTATCCTGACAAGGCAAAATGCAAATGTTCAATGACAAGCATGTTAGCATCTTAAACTCTCAGAGTTGCCCTAAGAATATAAGGAATTGTTCTTAATTTACAGTTGGAACAAACAAGGGCCCAGAGAGGTTTAAAGAATGACCTTCAGCCACTCATCAAATCAGTCTCTTAACACAAGCTGCTGATCTTTTCCCATATACTTAAGGACTAGCATAAGAAATGTAAAACAGGTACAGAAAAACGCAAACTAATACTTCAACCTCTCTGCTTCTACAGTAATGTCCTCCAGTTTTATTACTTCACCCTAACTCAAACCATCTTGCCTTTTTTTCTTTTTTTGGTTTTCTCCTTAACTGTCATTGAAGCCTTTACTGGGGCAAGTTACGTTATTAATCAGCTTGTTGCCAGAGTAATAACACCAGCCTGCACAAAGATCCAGTTGAATGATTGGAATGGGTACAAAAGATAGTTCTGCTGGCCATGTGTGGACTTCTCAATCATGCATGCCCTATACAAGGAAGAGATAGGGATTAAACTTGCTGTCTTTCTAAAGAGGAGCATGCCTCAGCGAGAGAGGACAGAGATTGCATAATCCCATAGTGAGTTTCAGTCCAGTGACAGTAATTATGGCTTTTCTGTTGCTTCTATAAAATCCTTTCCTAATCAAATCAATTTTTATTAGTAACTCCAAATAAAGTCCAGTTACCTGAGTTGGAGCATTCTTTGGCATTGCCTTTCTTTAGGATTGGAATGAAAACTGACCTTTTTCAGTCCTGTGGCCACTGCTGCATTTTCCAAATTTGCTGACATATTGAGTGCAGCACTTTCACAGCATCATCTTTTAGGATTTGAAACAGCTCAGCTGGAATTCCATCACCTCCACTAGCTTTGTTTGTAGTGATGCTTCCTGAGGCCCACTTGACTTCACATTCCAGGATGTCTGGCTCTAGGTGAGTGATCACACCGTTGTGATTTTCTGGGTCATGATCTTTTTTGTACAGTTCTTCTGTGTATTCTTGCCATCTCTCCTTAATATCTTTTGCTTCTGTTAGGTCCATACCATTTCTGTCCTTTATTGAGCCCATCTTTGCATGAAATGTTCCCTTGGTATCTCTAATTTTCCTGAAGAGATCTCTAGTCTTTCCCATTCTATTGTTTTCCTCTATTTCTTTGCACTGATCACTGAGGAAGGTTTTCTTCTCTCTCCTTGCTATTCTTTGGAAATCTGCATTCAAATGGATATACCTTTCCTTTTCTCCTTTGTTTTTGGCTTCTCTTCTTTTCTCAGCTATTTGTAAGTCCTCCTCAGAAAGCCGTTTTCTTTTTTGCATTTCTTTTTCTTGTGGATGGTCTTGCTCCCTGTCTCCTGTACAATGTCATGAACCTCTGTACATAGTCCATCAGGCACTGTGTCTATCAGATCTAGTCCCTTAAACCTATTTCTCACTTCCACTGTATAGTCATAAGGGATTTGATTTAGGTCATACCTGAATGGTCTAGTGGTTTCCCCTACTTTCTTCAATTTAAGTCTGAATTTTCCAGTCCATTTTAGTTCACTGATTCCTAAAATTCGACGTTCACTCTTGCCATCTCATGTTGGATCACTTCCAATTTGCCTTGATTCATGGACCTAACGTTCCAGGTTCCTATGCAATATTGCTCTTTACAGTATTGGACCTTGCTTCTATCACCAGTCACATCCACAACTGGGTGTTGTTTTTGCTTTGGTTCCATCTCTTCATTCTTTCTGGAGTTATTTCTCCACTGATCTCCAGTAGCATATTGGAGTAGCAACTTGGGGATTTCGTCTTTCAGTGTCCTATCTTTTGCCTTTTCATGCTGTTCATGGGGTTCTCAAGGCAGGACTACTGAAGTGGTTTGCCATTCCCTTTTCCAGTTTTGTTAGAACTCTCCACCATGACCCATCTGTCTTGGGTGGCCCTCCACCTGACCTGCCTCTTGAAAAATCTGTATGCAGGTCAGGAAGCGACAGTTCGAACTGGACATGGAACAACAGACTGGTTCCAAATAGGGAAAGGAGTATTTCAAGGCTATATATTGTCACCCTGCTTATTTAACATACATGCAGAGTACATCATGAGAGATGCTGGGCTGGATGAAGCACAATCTGGAGTCAAGATTTGTGGGAGAAATATCAATAACTTCAGATATGCAGATGACACCAGCCTTATGGCAGAAAGTGAAGAAGAACTAAAGAGCCTCTTGATGAAAATGAAAGAGGAGAGTGAAAAGGTTGGCTTAAAGCTCAACATTCAGAAAACTAAGATCATGGTATCTGGTCCCGCCACTTCATGGCAACTAGATGGAGAAACAGTGGAAACAGTGAGAGGCTTTATTTTGGGGGATTCCAAAATCACTGCAGATGGTGACTGCAGCCATGAAATAAAAAGATGCTTACTCTTCGGAAGAAAATTTATGATCAACCTAGACAGCATATTAAAAAGCAGAGACATTACTTTGCCAACAAAGGTCCATCTAGTCAAGGCTATGGTTTTTCCAGTAGTTTATATGGATGTGAGAGTTGGAGTATAAAGAAAGTAGAGTGCCAAAGAATTGATGCTTTTGAACTGTGGTGTTGGAGAAGACTCTTGAGTGTCCCTTGGACTGCAAGGAGATCCAACCAGTCCATCCTAAAGGAAATCAGTCCTGAATATTCATTGGAAGGATTGATGTTAAAGCTGAAACTCCAATACTTTGGCCATCTGATGCAAAGAGCTGACTCATTTGAAAAGACCCTGATGCTGGGAAAGATTGAAGGTAGGAGAAGGGGACGACAGAGGATGAGATGGTTGGATGGCATCACTGACTCAATAGCCATGAGTTTGAGTAAACTCCGGGAGTTGGTGATGAACAGGGAGGCCTGGTTCACTGCAATCCATGGGGTTGCAAAGAATCAGACACGACTGTGCAATTGAACTGAACTGAACCTGAGTTTATGGTTTCCTTTTCATCTTCTTCCCAATTTGGTTGAAATTTAGACTTCCATGTAACCATATCTCCATAAATTTAAAAATACATATATAATATTTATTTTATTTATATATAAAGTGCATGAAGTTTTCCATACACTTATAAATATATATATCTAAAAATATATATGTAAATATATATACATACTATATATGTAAATATATATATAAAAATATTTATGTAAAACTTTATGCCCTCACAGTATATATTGTGATTTTTAAAAATTTCTTTCTTTCTTCTTTCGTTTTTTGAGTTGAGGCTGGTTTTTCGAGAAGCCAAGGCATGACTATTGAAACATTGAGATTTGGATCTAGACTAGTTTCTCTATATAAATCAGCGTGGCCTACTGGGAAGTTACTGATGTTTCTTCGCAGCATTATAAAGTTGAACAGATTATTTAATTCATATTTAACCTCACAATTTATAATCATTAGGGAAAAGCTTAGAGGGAGACGGAAAAGATGTTCTTTGGGGGAATTTTCATTGCTGAAATAAAAGATACCAATAGATTCACAAAAAGTTTCATAAAACAAATGGAAAAAAAATGTTATACTGAAGATACAGATAATTTGGGAAGCTGCAGCCATCTGGTTATGGTCAAAATAGCTGCTTCTGATGTCCTTAGATGGTACAAATTACTGGCAGACCTCAAAAACCAAAACAGGAATCCATTTTGAGATCAAATTCCTTTTGCCTTTAAGACATGTTTACAGAGAAATCAAGATTAGAGGAACAGAGGAAGAATTCAGTGTGGAGAGGACATAACACCAAAGAGTTACTTAATTTGGCCAGTGATGAACATAAGCTGAATTTGGCTGAGAAGGCAGGTGGATATCCAGTGTCAAGTCATTCATTTGACTTTTTCATTTTACTGTAGCCATAAGCACCCTCAACTTCTCACCCCTGAGCTGGTTGGTGATCTGATAACAGATGTTTTATCAGTGGCAACCAATAGGCTCCTTCAAGTCAAAGAGTGGACATCAACCACGGGAGACACCAACAGGTTACTAGTAGACAATTGTTTTTAAGCACAAAGTGCTCACTGCTTTGGGGGCTCCACAAATAATGTGGGGGTAGCACTTTGCAGGGGTTGGGCAAGGAGGCTAAGAATTTCATCTGTCGAGAATACTATTCTGATTTGAGCATTAAAAGTTAATATACTCTGAATTTATAATTCACAGGTCAGTGAAACCATAACATACTGGTCACATTACTGAGCTGCTTCAAGAAGCCTATGAAGGGGTGTCCCTGACCCAACCTCCCCTTCAGTCACTGCATAACGAACTACTCAACACCTTCAGCTGTTTCCAGCCCTTCATTGCCTGTTTCTTTCTTTGCCTTCATTGCCTGTTTCTTCATTGCCTATGGCACTTTCTTTCTCTTGTTTTCAAGCTTAGCTCTTCTTTCTTTCCCCTTGTATTCTATCTTCCTCCTAATTTCCCTCTTCAATTTCTAGGACTGGCCTCTGTCCTGAACCCTATTCTGATTTCCTGTTCCAGCAATCTGTGAAGTCAGAAACTAGGGAACTGAATAACTTCCTCAAAATACTTGTTCTTCAACAGTGGGGAGGGGAGGGTGGAGAAGGGGGCGTTGGTGTTCTTGTATGTGAACTAATAATTTGCATACTTCAAAAGATAATTTATACATGCTGTTTATGCAGATTTTTAAAAATCATCTTAAAATGTTTTTTTGAAACCACTTAAAAATACTTCAGAGTAATTGCATGGAATATTGAAGAAAACGGCATTTACCTTACACTAGTTTTATGCACATTGTTTTCTAGTTGGTCCTCACGTTGTTCAAAAAAACTAAAAATTCTCTTTATGCTTTCAATTGAGATGGGAATTGATGCACAGTTTGTTTAAAGAAAGTTAAGTAATCTTACTCAGGCAATTACGATATGGCATACCAGAAATTCACTTGTGAGTTTCCTGGGGGCCACTTCAAAGAGATAGGTATTCATTCTCTAGATAGGCTGAGATGGAGGCATCATTAGAAACTGTTGGCCCGTGAATCTGAAAAGCTACTTTGCATGTGTCAAGGCTCCCTGGACAGAGAAAACCAACAGGTGTTTCAAAATGAGTCTTAAGTGAAAAGTCTCAAGGGCAGATGTTCTGATTTACAGATGTTAATTTGCAGTCAAGCTACTCCTTGTAGCTTTGCTGTTAAGTAAATAACAATAGGGACTTAGCTGTTGGTGGTTAATGCCTCCGCTGAGTCACACCTAGGAGGTCAGTCAAACCCAAAATGATTATAACAGATTTAGAGCTGATTTTTGCCTGAAAAAATGTGTCTGTATTAGTTAGGGCAGACTGACTGCCAGAAGAATAGACTTCAAAATATATTATGGATAAAACACAATGAAGTTTATTTCTTGCTCACAGGATGATACTGGGCAAGTGAACAGGGCAGAAGGGTGGCTCTCTTTCATGAAGTCGCTTAAGGGCTGAGGTGCAGGGAGTCTGAGCCATCTTTACCATTTGGCTCCAGGTACACAGCTGGTAGGGAAAGGGGCAGAGAGGAGTAAACATGGAAGACTCTTACGGGCCTGGAAGTGGCACCCATCGCTTCTGCCCATCCTCCCCTGGCTAAATGGTCACCTCTAACTGCAGAGAAGAATGGTGAACACAGGCTACCTGTGCTTCCAGGAAGAAGTATAAAACACATATTTTAATGAGCAGCTGGCAGTGTCTGCCAGTGTTCATTTATCTATCAATGGCTGTTGGAACCTATGGAAACAGATAGGTTTTATTCAAGGGATAAACTTTTTCAGAAAGATTTAAAAGGGAGCCTCTTTTACAAAGCATTTGTATAACTGTGACTTCATCCAAGAAGAAATATTTTTTTCAGCATACAAGCTTACAAAACTTCAGTACTCCATGCTGCCCTAAGCTGTCTGCTTTGCCCCTATATCAAATAGGAAGAGCTTTCTGCCTTTATTCTCCAAGACAGTCGTTTAATATCCTTAGGCTAATACTCAGTGTTTTTTTTTTTTTAACAAAGAGTTTAACAAAGCTTTACTTGATTCAATATATTATAATTGCAAACATTTGTTTGAATATCTATTTGTATGTGTGTGTTTGTATATTTTCTCTCACCGAGACAAGGGTCTATACCCAGAGAATGACCAAACTATGAATCCAAGTCAGTTGTATTAAAGCTACACCCTTTAAGATCCATGCATTATTAAGATGAGCAAAATCTCCTTCTTTAGACTTTTCTGACATTTGAAAATGAATAAACACACCCTGATTAGGTAGGCAGTAGGAGTAAGAGGCCTAAAATGACTTAATGACCTTGTTCATTATTGGCCTTAAATTGTATTTAATCTAAGGGTGGGCCCTTACTCTTATACAACTTGCAAAACCAGTTATGTTTCATACAGAATGACTTTGTTCATCTAAAATCAGAGGTGAAGTCTTTGTCTAGGCTAATTAGGTGGGTAAAAGAGCAAAGCAAACAAAACTGCTGTGGAACAACTTGATTATGTAGGTTTATGAAGAACAGTGAACACTTTTGATAACTGAAACATGCAGATAATCCTTAAATCTCACTCTACCCATTGGTTTTAATTACTTCCTCCATGGGTTTGGTACCGGGTGTGTCAGATCAATTGTGTGCTTTTTCCTTCTTCCCCAGCCCTTAGCCCCTATGCATCTGTTCTTCTCAAGGAGGGTCTAACAAATGCCTGCTAGGAAGAAAGAGTTGAGAGGCTGGGTAAGCCCTAAACTGGGTTAAGAGGCCCTGGGCAACTCGAGGCTGAAAGCAAGTGGTTTTCTCTTATCTTTGGGTTTATGGCACAAGCCAGGATAGAGAAATGGGGTATGAGTTCTGAAGCCAGACAGACCTTGGCGCAAATCTCACTGCCACCACTTACCAGTTATGTGATTTCAGGCAATATTTTAACTTCTCTGAGCCCTGGCTTCCCCATCTATAAAAGGAGATTGGAACTGTCCCTTTCTCGTAGAGTTGTGGTAAGAATTAAATATCACATGTGTCATATTCCTGGTCAGGTGCCTGGCAAGCAGCAAGAACTTAATCAATGTAGCTATAATTATTATCCATGAAAAATTTGTGTATCCTTTTCTTTCTTTCATGTTCCACATCCTTCTCTTTTCCTGATAAGAACCAAAGGGGCAGATACTATTGAACTTCTTTAACTCAGTGCTGTTTCAGCAGTTAATGCAATAGCCCCTATGCCTTCTGTGACCTTAGGGAGGAAACAGCTTAGTAGTTCAGAGAAGCTCTTTCTTCTCAGCTCTATTTTGTTCTTGATAGAGCTGTTCTATTCACACACCTTGCAATCTGTGAAGCTAAAATTAACCTATTTGCCAACCTGCGTCTCAGTGAGAAACTGAAAAATTACACCTTCTCTACGCACTAGACAGTGTTTTCTAGTGCATCTTTGATGAAGAATATGTTAAAGGAAGAGGTGACTGAAAGGGAAAAGGCTGAGTTCTATCTGTGCTTAGTTTACTCCCTTGGAAGAGTCCTCTGCAAATGTCAAAAGCTGGATTGAGAGAACAGGATGTGACATGGAAGCCGCTCAGTTGCGTCTCCACACACGTTTTTGAAATGGGGAATCAAAGTGTGCCAGTGTAACTGTCAGATTTGGGCATATGGAACAATCTAAGGAATCTGACTCTTTCCAGTAACAAGTTTAGAACTTCCTTTTAAAAGAGAGAGGAAGAAAAACACTCACTGTGCTCATAACCAATGGTTATCTTCAGTCATCAGTTCCAAAGAGTCCACTTTTCCAGTTTGTGTCTGAGCTGACATTTCCCTGACTTCAGGAAGAAGTAGTTCTGTTGACCCGGATGTTGCTATTCTTTGATCTTAAGTGCCCCCAGATTAACCTGGTTGTCTTCAAACTCCCTGTTATTTCACAGCCACGGGTAGGTGGCCAAAGATGAATTGTTTGCCTTGACCTTGTCCTGGAGGACAGCTGGGTGTTATCATTTGTCTCCAAGACAGCCTGGACCACAAAGCCAGGCTGCACAGATGCATACTCTTCCTTTTTATTTCTTATCTCCTTCAGCGGGTCATTGTGAGATGTTTCTCAGTCCTCTCAGGATTTATCTCCCCTTCCTCCCCCACCTTTCCCCAATAATTCTTAGAGACTCTGAATTTCCAAGTTTTAGAGACTAGGTCAGTGGGGATGTGGCCTAGACTGAGAGGTCTTCATGGTCTAGGCCCAAGAATTTCTAAGCCATCAAAAAGCTACTTGAGATCAGACCTTTAGTTATACAGTAAGAGGAGAGTAAGAGTTGGAAATAGTTCCTTTCTGCCTGGCCAGTGAATTTAAAAACAGAGTAGGTAGGTGTTAATATGTTGGATAGACAGAGGTATTAGGCCTAACTCTCTGCCCTGAAATATCCTAATAATACTTATAATTTTACCATTAGAAATTCTTTCATTTGGATCTGGAGATGCTGTAGTTTCCAGAAGTTTCTGTCTGCATGTACCTGAGAAATCAATTTTAAAAAGTGCTATTACATATTTTAATCCTCAAAATAATCTTGTGAGGTAAGTACTGCTATTATTCTCATTTTTCTTTTTTTTTCTTCCAGGCCCTCAAAGTCAGTGCCCTACAACGACTCGGCGGCCAGTGGCTGCTAAGAAAAGCCAGCAACAGTAACTGCAATGGAAACTGAGAACCAACAGCAAGTTTCGCTAAGCTATTCTCATTTTTCAAGTGAGAAACCTAAGGGACATAGGCACTAGTAGCCATGTGCCCAAGATCCCACAGCTAGGAAGTGGTGAAGCAAGAATTTGAACCCAGCCTGTCTAGCTGCAGGGCTCCAGCTCTTAGCCCTATCCCCGGTGTCCTATACTAGTAGCATTAATTCTTATTTTGTTAGCTCTAGCACCTAATTGCTACTGCAGAAACTCCAGCCTCCACCAAAGTCCCCTCTGCCCCCACCCTCAACTATTCCCAGAGACTGTCTAGGTGTGGACCAGTGGATACTGGTAGGACATATAGTACCTTCCAAATCCTTTTCTCCTGTTTGGGTGTTGCCATGACATTATCTTGTTGCTGTCTCTATGTTTCAAGTTTAACCCAAAAGGCTATGTTCTTTACAGTCCCTAGTGACTTGAAACCACGTGGTGTTCCATATTGATGAAGTGGGGATTTTTTGCCAATGTGAGACACTGGATCTTTAAGCAGCACGTGCTGTGCCAGTTGCAGAGGACATCTGGCACCTGGGAGTGTGTGCCAAAATCCCTTTGCTCAGCAGTGCCTTTTCCCCTTTTCCTTATCTTCACAGTTAACACAGGAATTAACACCTGAGTATCCTTTTCACGGCTCCATTACCAGGCTCTACCTGCCAGGTCCACCCTGGGAACTAAACCAATCCCAGCAGCCCTCCCTCTGGCCAAAGTGGACTGATCCCAGGGCTGATTTAAGCTGAGGTAATGAGTACTTTTCTGGGGGTCAGAGAGAGCTTGAGGGCAGCCTCTTTCTAGGGGTAAGTCTGTAAGATATGAAACTTAGCAACCATCATTTGAAAAAAGAAAATCATTCTGCAGAGAAAGAGGATGAAGTGGACAGGCAGGGGCAGGAAACAGAAAAAGCACACTGTGAATTTGAGTACCTAATTCCAATAATTTTAGAGGTTCGGCAGCATTCCTGAACCTAGCTCTTCCTATGTCTCTTTTCCTGACTATCATGAGCCAGCAAAGTCCCACATTTGCTCGAGATGATTTGTGCTTTTCTCACTTGCAACAAAAAGAAATCTGAAAGTCCAGCAGGTGACAGTTTCTGGTTTAAGTACCTTGTTGTTCATTTGTATCCCTCTCTCTTGTACTTTTGACAGCTGAGTTGACAAACGGAGAATTTTCCAACAAAACATTTTCCTATTTTCTACCCTACTCCCTGCACCCCCAACCCACTGCCTCCCCCTTACTCATATCATAATTAGCTTCTTAAACCTAAGGCTGATGATTTGAAGCTTTCACTGATAGATGCAAATACACCTGGGAAAAGAAACACCTTAAACCAATATCAGCTAAAAGCCATTATCTGTAGAAAGAACACTTGACAGTCAGCTAGGAGTAAGACTTCTGGGAAATGAAAACTGGTTGAGGAGCTGTAGAAACCTGATGTGTCAGGGAAATGGAAGACCAAATTTGTCAAGGACAAGTCTTACTTACTGAATATCTTCCTTACTTTAGCAGGAACATTTGTATCTTTGTTGTACTTTTCCTATTGAGAATGTGATTAAATTAAAACAAATCATATATTCTGTGCTGTACTTGATACAGCCCAGGGGATTGATATTTTATTATGTATGCTTTAAGTTTGGGCCTTCTAATACAATATTTAGGTGTTCCAAGTAGGATGTAAATTGGTAATATTCTTTTTGAACTAAAGCCTCCAGAACTTTAAAAGAATCAGATTACAATACTGCAAATCCACCTTTCTCATCGTGATTTAAACATTCATTGAACTGGGGAAATGGGTGGGGTTAGGAACAGCTATTACCATAGGATTTTCCCTATGGTTGACCAAAGCCAAATTAAGTGTGTTGACCAAAGCCAAATCTATGTTTCATCATCCTTTTGTTTCCCTTTGCCCACCTGTCAAGGCAAAGCTGATTCATTTTTGCTAATGTTTAATCCCCCAGTAGTTTTGAAGGTCGTGACCTGGGTCAGCAGGACCTGGGGAGTCAGGGGCTATTGGGTAGGTGGGATTGGCTCACTGACTGCTAAAAGCAGAGCCAAGAGAGCTCCAGAAGCTGTCCAAATGAGGATCTGAAAATATGTAGGAACTGAATAGATACGAAAATCAGTTACATGGCCATTGGCTGCAGGATGCAAACCAGTGAGAACTAGGAGGTTGAAAAGGAAGTTCTGGAATGTGGAGCTGAAGTAAATGCCTGAAGCCTCATTGTATCATTGAGACATTCCTTCCCACCTCCCCTTGCCCCTCCTTGAGGATGTAGGGGTTTGATCTGGACCCACATATTCTCCAGTAATTAAATGAAACAGAAACCTCCTTTATCAGAAACACTGTGATTCCAGATGGTATTTTTGGTTGAATATTTGTCAGGCCTGTTTGTCCCCTGATAGACAGCATGGTTGTGCTTGAGAAGCCTTCTTAAGTCCATGGGTCTATTGTGAGCCTAACAGAAATCATTACAATCAAAGTGCTAGAAAGTTTGAAAAGCAATACTTTTACATATTTCAAGGAATGTATATTTTTGTGGCAAGTTCTTGATGTGCTTCCATGCAAATAATTTATGATTAAAATTCTCCCACCCTTCAGTCTGACGAATCGGTGTTGAAATTAAAATGATGAGTCCCTTGAGAACAGCACTGGAAGAGAATTATAGAAATATGGATTTTTGTGCTGGCACAAAACTAGTTTCTCTCTTCCCTGCCTGAATAGGAAAGGGCATGGAATGAGGAAATCTGTAGGGAGACCTCTAGTTAGAAAATCATTTATTCTTCTTCTTCTCATCCTTCCTGATTCTTCCTTTTCTTCCTCCTTCATTTGGCCTGAACTCAGATGTTAAAATTTCAGAAGCCATGAGTCAATGAATACTTCTTAGAATAATGTAATATATAAACAAATGAAAGTGTTTTAAACTTACATGACATGTGATGAAAGAGCATGACATGTAAAGAAAGTGCATTGCATGTAAATTTTTTTTTTTTAATTGATTAGAATAAAGGTATGGTCATAATTTGAGGAAAGTAAGTGGGCTGATTCTGTGCACTGGCTAAGTTCTCTCTGTTACTGGTACAGAACCAAGCCTGTACTTGCTCTGCCAGCTCGTCTCATTACTGACATTTTCAGTCCTCCCTTTCCAAGCATACTTTTGAAGTTTCGTGTTTTGACTGTACTTTACCAAACTGTGGTCACAAATGACTAGGAGATTTAGAGGGAGTTTAGGGGGAGGGAGTGAAGAGAGGTTGCCCAGAGAGTGGCTTGCTGCTGTGATCATCCTGGGGGGGAGGTGAGGGTAAGTGGTTGATATAGAATCAGTGCCAATGATCCTGGGCCATTTCTCTTCACCTCACAGATTTGTGTGGATAAACTCTGGTTAAAATGATTATTGTGTGAGTCACTAAGGGAAATATGTGCTTCTCCTCCTGATCTATGACCTCCCTGAGGCTCCTCCAACCGCTTTCCACACAGCAGAGAAACACTCTCCCCCATTCCCTGTGCGCCCCCTCCCCACAACACTGGGATGGCCCAACAGTGCTTTTCTGGTTGTCTTTGACATGCTGTTCCCTAATTCAATTATTTCTTTGCTCCTTTATTTTGAGGGGGTCACGGTTAGGGGATTTGGCTGCAATAGTGTCTTCACTCTAGGATTTGGAAGTTCTGGCACTTTGCTTTCTGTGTTCTGTGGATGTTCAGCCTGATGTGAAGAGGTGTTATAAAAAGTGTTCAGGGTATGAGCATCCAGAGTGGATTCTGTAGCTCAAAGGTCCTTTCCATCTTCCGCCCAGTCATTCTCAGTGTGTTGGTATTTGGCTCTTGTGCTGGTTAACTCAGGGGCATAAGGTGGCTGCCACTACCCCTGGGAACATGACCATATTCCAAGGCCTAAAGGAGGGGTGGGAGTAGCAGGGGTTAGAGAAGTGGCTTAAGCTAATTCTGTCTCCGTCTTGCTCTACAGAGTGCTGTATTAGACAGATAAGATTCATAAGTAGATATAGATATGTAGATATATTAAAGACTGCATAAGACATTTACTCATATCTCATTGGCCAGAACCATGTCCAATGGCACCCATAATACAAGAGTCTGGGAAAGCTAGTATCTGGCAAAAATGAATGAGATTTCTAGGAATGGCTTCACGAATCATGATTCAAACAATGGAGGCTGAACACTTCACTGTTCTGCACAAAAACAATGGTTCTGTTGGTAAGGAAGAAGAGGTGGACTGCTGTTGAGGGGCAACCAACAGCCCCACTAACAGAATCGTGGTTTTGTTTTCTCATCCTTACTATCACAGGAGTGTGACTCATTTGCGCCAGGGGGCTACCTTCCCAGTTTTAGAGAATGAATCAGGAGTGTAAGTGACTTAAACCAATCATGGTGGCCCAGTTCCCCTTACCAGTGATTGGGATAGGTAGGGAAATATGGTGCTATCCTGGCCAGTGAGATGGGAGGGGGAACTGGGCAGGAGGCTTCTGGGACTGATTTGCCTTTCTGACTGGCATATATGATTTTGATGGCTGGTGCTGCTGCAGCCCTGAAGGGAACCACACAACACACTGAATAAAGCAAAAAAGGGAGAAGTTCATAGGGCCTGATGACACCACTGACCAGCTAAATTAACCATCCTTGGAGACAGCCAATGAAGAACTTCTTATTATATGACATAATAACTCTTACTGGTTGAGCCATTCTAAGTCATTTTCCCTGTTACTTTCAGTCTAAAGCATCTCAATATAAGAGGCAAAGGTTATTAATTAGGTCAGCTTCCCAAAATGTGTAACTCAAAACATTATTCCTTGGCTATGCTCTCCAACCTAAAATAACCCATGATCAAATAAATATAGGAAATTTGAAAACTATGTATGGTCATGGAAGTTAATTATCATATTAGCATATCAAAGATTTAGAGCAAAATCTTTGCCTTTGCTTATAACTGTATAGCTCCCTTTTAAGAGAGGAGTAAATAAATAACTTGTAGCTAAGAGAAAATGCTTTTAAATAGAAAATATATTTGATGCATTAATCCCCCCACCAATAATAATAAATCTGTAAAAACACCTGCTCTTGTCTGCCTCTTGAACTTGAATCTATCCATGGCACTAGGAAATTACTAGCAGGACTCTTGTGCTTCACAAGTATCTTGAGAATGGTCTATTGTCTCCACCTAAAGCTATTCAGTTATGGCTACACAGACCAGTTGCCCTGACTTTCACAATCATCAAAGTATCTTCCTGTCAGCCAATAAGCATTGATTATTGGTTACCAGTCATAACCCCCCCAAATCTCTGAAATTTGAAGACATAAAAGACATGGTCAATGAATTAGTTCCTAGAGCTACTAAAGCAAATTACTAAAAACTGTGTGGCTTAAAACAATAGAAATTTATTCTCTCATAGTGCTGGAGGTAAGAAGTCTCAAATCAAAGTGTCAACAGGGCCATACTCCCTCCAAAGGCTGTAGAGAAGAATTTGATTTTGACTGTTCTAGCTTCTGATGTTTCCTGGAAATCCTTGGCATTCTTTGGCTTGTGGTAGCATAACTCTGTCTCTGTCTTTTCTTGGCTGTCTTTCCTCTGTGTATCTGTGTTTCTATCCTTATAAGGACTCTAGCCCTTAGAATAGGGCCCACCCTAAGCCCAAATTTCATCTTAACCAGTTATATCTAGAAAACCTCATTTTAAAAAAAGGCACACTCTGAGGTTCTGGATGGACATAAATTTTAGAGGGAGCATTATTTAGCCCTATAGTCTGTGGTTGAGAAGAATTTTCTCTGATTGGGCTTTTCCTAATTTTTTTTTTACTGAGGAAGCTTGTTACTATGGGAGTCACATGGCTCAGAGAGAAGAAAGTATTTAAGTCATCCGCTGGATCAGGGAAAAGGTGTGGATGATGTGGAACTTGAATGGAGCCTTAATGGAATTTAGCCTGATGCAAGGGACAAGGTAAACTATTCTGGATCATGGAGATGAAAAAAAATTCATGAGCAAGGACTATGAATCAATAGCTCTATTGTGAAAAAGTGAATTATTTGACCTCATGTTCACTCAGACTGTGATTCTTGAGGACGTATATTTTAAGGCAAGAGTACTGTTCCCAAGGTCTAGCCTCTTCTACATAGCTGGGAAGGGTGGTTGTTTGGAAAGAAGATAAGTGTGTCAGTGTGTGTATGTGTGAGTGTATGTGTGTACATGTGTGTGCATTCAACAGATGGGGCATTGGGGAATTTAATTTTATGCAATGAATACAGCTTGTCTGTCTCCTTGCAAGGAAGAAGCTGAGGATAATACCAAGAGGGCATTATATACTTTATAATCATAAAGCCTTAAGATAGAAGATGGGTGATACTCATTTAATATCTGAGAAGAGTAAAAAAAGCACATGAAAAGATGCTCAATATCACTAATTATTAGAGAAATGCAAATCAAAAGTACAATAAGGTATCACCTCACACCAGTCAGAATGGCCATCATCAAAACGCCTACAAACAATAAATGCTGGAGAGGGTGCTCAGAAAAGGGGATTCTCCTACACTGTTGCAGGGAATGTAAATTGGTACAGCCACTATGGAGAACAATATGGAGGTGCCTTAAAAAACTAAAAATAGGGGAAAACCTGGTGGCTCAGTGGTAAAGAATCTGCCTGCCATTGCAGGAGACATGGGTTTGATCCGTGATTCGGGAAGATCCCACATGCTGTGGAGCAACTAAGCCCATGCACCACAACTATTGTGCCTGTGCTCCAGAGCATAAGAGCCACAACTACTCAGCCCACATGCCATGACTACTGAAGTCCGGGCATCCTAGAGCCCATGCTCCACAACAAGAGAAGACCCCACAAGGAGAAGCCTGTGCACCATAACTAAAGAAAGATCTGCATAGCAGTGAAGATCCAGCACAGTTATAAATAAATAATATTATTTAAAGAATACTAAAAATAGAGCCACAGGAATGGAAAAGTTTTCATTTCAATCCCAAAGAAAGGCAATGCCAAAGAACACTCAAACTGCTGCACAATTGCACTCATCTCACACGTTAATAAAGTAATGCTCAATTCTCCAAGCCAGGTTTCAACAGTATGTGAACCGTGAACTTCCAGATGTTCAAGCTGGATTTAGAAAATGCAGAGGAACCAGAGATCAAATTGCCAACATCCATTGGGTCATCGAAAAAGAAAGTTACAGAAAAATACCTACTTCTGCATTATTGACTATGCCAAAGCCTTTGGCTGTGTGGACCACAACAAACTCTGGAAAATTCTTAAAGAGATGGGAATACCAGACCATCTGACCTGCCTCTTGAGAAATCTGTATGCAGATCAGGAAACAACAGTTAGAACTGGACATGGAAAACCAGACTGGTTCCAAATCAGGAAAGGAGTATGTCAAGGCTGTATATTGTCACCCTGCTTATTTAACTTATATGCAGAGTACCTCATGAGAAACACTGGGCTGGATGAAGCACAAGCTGGAATCAAGATTGCCAGGAGAAATATCAATAACCTCAGATATGCAGATGACACCACCCTTATGGTAGAAAGTGAAGAACTAAAGAGCCTCTTGATGAAAGTGAAAGAGGAGAGTGAAAAAGTTGGCTTAAAACTAAACATTCAGAAAACTAAGATCATGGCATCTGGTTCCATCACTTCATGGCAAATAGATGGGAAAACAGTGGAAACAGTGGCTAACTTAATTTTTTGGGGCTCCAAAATCACTGCAGATGGCATGAAGCCATGAAATTAAAAGACACTTTCTCCTTGGAAGAAAAGTTACGACCAACCTAGACAGCATATTAAAAAGCAGAGACATTACTTTGCCAACAAAGGTCCATCTAGTCAAAGCTATGGTTTTTCCAGTAGTTATGTACGGATGTGAGAGTTGGACTATAAAGAAAGCTGAGCGCCGAAGAATTGATGCTTTTGAACTGTGGTGTTGGAGAAGACTCTTGAGAGTCCCTTGGACTGCAAGGAGATCCAACCAGTCCATCCTAAAGGAAATCAGTCCTGAATTTTCATTGGAAGGACTGTTGCTGAGGCTGAAGCTCCAATACTTTTGACACCTGATGTGAAGAGCTGACTTATTGGAAAAGACCCTGATGCTGGGAAAGATTGAAGGCGGGAGGAGAAGGGGATGACAGCGGATGAGCTGTTTGGATGGCATCACCGACTCAATGGACATGAGTTTGAGTAAACTCTGGGACCTGGCAATGGACTGGGAGGCCTGGCGTGCTGCAGTCCATGGGGTCTCAAAGAGTCGGACGCAATGAGCAGCTGAACTGAACTGAAAAATAGAGCTATCGTATGATCCAACAATCCCACTCTTGGATATATATCCCCCCAAAATGATAATTTGAAAAGATATATGTACCTAAATGTTCACTACAGCACTATTTACAATAGCTATGACATTGAAACAACTTAAATATCCACCAATAGAGGAATGACTAAAGAAGATGTGGTACACATATACAATGAAACATTGTTGTTTTTAGTCACTAAGTCATGTCTGACTCTTTGTGACCCCATGGACTATAGCTTGCCAGGCTCCTCTTTCCATGGGATTTCCCAGGCAAGAATACTGGAGTAGGTTCCCATTTCCTTCTCTAGCAGGTCTTACTGACCCAGGGATCAAACCCACATCTCCTGCATTGGAAGGTGGATTCTTTACTATTGAGCCACCCGGGAAGCCCACAATGGAATACTACTCAGCCATAAAAAAGAGTGAAATAATGCCTTTTGAAGTGATATGGCTGGACCTAGAGATTGTCACATTGAGTAAAGTCAGAGAAAGACAAATATCATATGGCATTGCTTATATGTGGAATCTAAAAAAAGGGTACAATGAACTTATCTACAAAACAGAAATAGAATTACAGATGTAGGAAGCAAATTTATGGTTACTGGGGGTAAGAGGCGGGGAGGGATAAATTGGGAGATTGGGATTGACCTATATACACTACTATATATAAAATAGGTAACTAATAATGATCTACTGTACTGTACAGGGAACTCTACTCAATGCTCTGTAATGGTCTATATGGGAAAAAAATCTAAAAAAGAGTGGATATATTGAATATATATAACTGAATCACTTTGCTGCATATCTGAAACTAACACAATATTGTAAATCAACTTATATTCCAGTAAAAATTAAAATAAATAAATAAAATAGATATCTCAACACCAAACCTGTAGGTGAATTTATATGCAGATTTTTTGGCTTAAATCCAAAGGAAAATTTAAGGTCTTTACAATGATTATTTATAGTTTTTGGTCAGGATTTTTTAGTCATCATTATGATTTGTACGATATGTCTAAACTTATCCCCTAAATGCCCTAGTAACTATTTATTTATAACTGTCTAAATACCTGTAATATTGTTTGGGTGCTCCAACTTAACCTTAGTCACTTTAAAGTAACTACAGCATGGTTTCAAATGTAAAAATTACTAGAGAAGACTTTGCTCTGCTTCATATAGAACCAGCTGAATATTTTACTTCCTTTATATAGCTTCTTTTTCCTATATATAGAGGGAACAGTTTTTAAAAGTATCTCTAATTCCTGGTCTTCAAAGCTGGCAAGAGCAGCCCTGAAAATTGTTTCCAGAAATAAGTTTCTGTGCAACCTACTAATTTAAATCAGCTGTCCCCAAATTTACGAATGGTGTTTGCTTTAAGTGACACTCTTTTCCTTCACTACAACCATAACTTTGATTCAATGCACTTTTGACTACTGTTACCATCCACAATGGTAGTTGGAGAAGGAAATGACAACCTACTCCAGTATTCTTGCCCAGAGAATCCCATGGACAGAGGATCCTGGCAGGATACAGTCCATGGGGTCGCAAGAGTCGGACATGACTTATCGACTAAACCACCACAACGGTAGTAGCCCAGGTGGTGCTACTGTTAAAGAACTTGCCTGCCAATGTAGGAGATGTAAGAGATGCAGGTTCGAACCCTGGGTTGGGAAGATCCCCTGGGGGAGGGCATGGTAACCCACTCTGGTATTCTTGCCCAGAGAATCCCATGGACATAGGAGCCTGGTAGGCTACAGACCGTGGGGTCGCAAAGAGTTGGACATGACCAAAGTGACTTAGCATGCACCATTTGGAATGCTCCTGTATAGACACTAACATTTTACCTGGAAATTTCAGATAATATTGGAGTGTGTCTCCTGCCTGTCACTGGCTTTTCTAATAAATTTCATCATGTCTTGATGAAAAACTTTGGGTTTCAATGGCAATATTGTCTTTTTTCCCTTTCACAGGATGGGAAAAAAGATGTACTATCCAATTTAAACTGATGAGGTTAAACAGAATTGAAAAATATTTAGTGATCTGAATAAAAACAAAGAAACAATATGAATTAAAAGAAAATGATTAAAAGGGGTGTAATCCAGGGGTAAGGCACAGATACCAACAATCAAGATGGGGGCTGGGTGTAAGCATCTGGTACAATTATCCTAGTGCTTCTTGATACCAACTGCCCTTTCTAGATTGTTGGTATTGTTTGAATTTTCCCAAGCCTGAGATCAGTTGGTCTGTTACTAATATTTTTGATGGGTTGCTATAAAGAAAGGTGTCTTGCTTCCTAAAGTGCTAAGTGGGTTTCCTCTTTGAAGAAAGTTGCTACCTCCATTTCAAGCATTATTTTATATAGAAATTATTTAAGGGATCTCCCCAGTTTGTTAGTTTGAAACTGACTCGAAGCCTTTTAGAGAAAAAATTTGGAAAGCTTCTGGGAGATCATCTCTTCCACCACAGAGGCTGAAGAGAAGTGAAGGACTTGAAATGAGAACTAGGTAATGCTTTTCAGCCAAAATTAGTATAGAAACTTCTAGGATTTGGGGGATTCCAAAGAAATAAAGGGTATCTGAAGTATGTTGGTCAAAATATTAAATCAGAGCTTAGTGTTCTTATCTGAACCAAAGTCAAAACAATTGTGTATCATGAATTCTTTGAGGTCAAGGACCAGGTCTGTCATAACATCTTAAATACCTTGCTCAGTGACTGGCACAAAATAAGCCCTCAAAAGATATTTGGTGACTGACAATAAATGAATGAACAAATGAATGCTTCTGAGTTTTGCACATAGTTGGATCTTACGGGTAGACGGAAAAGACCACCATTATGAATTCATTTCTCTGTTTGAAACACTGCCCTTTCTTTCCCACACCTCCTGTTGAAATAAAAATACTCCTGAGTGAGGTGACATTATACTTCCAATACCTCAGGTTTAATGTGAGTTAGTTTATCAGCTCATGATGCTGTACGACATTCTTGAAAGAGGAGAAATGTTACATGCAGGCTAATTGGTGAAGAAAGTGAAGCCAGAACACAGGAGACCAATTTGACTGATCCAAGTGTCTTCCCTAGGGTTGGTCATGTAAGAAGAATCCATTCCCAGCTGTTATGGTAGTTTCTGCAAGCACCTGCAGCTTTTGGAAAGTAGCACATATTAGAGAAAGAGAAGATAGGTGATTGGAGAGTGGACCTGTTTTTATTCTGACCTAGTTTTCTATTAATAAAATGTATTTATTACTTAGGCAACATTTTTCCCAGCAGGCAAATTATAACTAATAACATACAATTTTAAGCTAACATTCCTTTTGCTAAAGGCCTCAGTCATAACAGGTATTATTAAGGGTAATAAGTATGTGAGGAGGAAGAAAGGACAATTCTTTCACTGTAGTGTTTGTGGAAGGTCCAGTCAATGCAGTTAAGAATATGACAAGTACTTTATTTTTCAGCTCTCAGGGAAGACCATGATCTGTAAGTGATTTTATAGTGCTTGGGTAATGATGAATTCTGGTATATACAATTGAAACAGTCCTGTGAATGATTGCACCCTGAAGGTAATGACACTGGGTTTAAGCCAAATGGATATTCACATGTAGAAATTGAAACAAACATTGAATGTGCAATCTATGATGCTACATGTTATTAGATTCCTGAAAAGAGAGAGAAATCCTGTATTTTCACAGCTTAGAATAGAGTGTGAGGAAGAAGAGAGCTGGGAGATGTGAGTCAGACAGCAGTCCTTCCTATGACCAGTAATGGCTGAGAGAGAGGATTCCCGTGACCTCTGCTTTTTGCTTTCTAACTGGGCCTGGGTTTCTGAGGTACATGGAGTTGGAAGAAGGGCAGGGATGGCATTCAGGTAATTTCTGCCACATCTAGCTCTTACAGCCTAAAGAATATAGGACCACTGTAATAGTCATTTATCATAGGGACATTTTATTGGACTTAAAAGTAGACTCTAGGTTAGTTAAAAGGACTCTCCTTTAGATGCAAGGGACTTACAGTTTTATTGGAAAACAATTTACGTTCACACTGATCCCAGGTTGGTTCCATTCATTTATTCAGCAGGCACACTCAGTGCCTACTATATGCTCTATTCCAGGACTGGGTATGCTGTTGTGAACAAGATAACAGGGCCTCTGGATTCTCAGAGCTTGTATTTAGTGGGGGTGATACACAATAAATAATAAATAACAAGGATGCAGAGCTATCATGTGAGAAAGAGTTTCTATAATACCTCAGAGGAGCTCTCAGTGTAATTGGAGAGACTAATATATCTTGCCTGGAGAATTCCACAGACAGAGGAGCCTGGAGGGTTATAGTCCATGGGTTGCAAAGAGTTACACATGACTGGGCGAGTAAACAACGTATCAGCATATTCTTACTAATCAGATAAATACGGTAATACACTTCAGTGACTTAGAAGACCTTTATGGATCTCTACTTGATATCCAGTGTGTCCTGTTCACTTAGACTTGAAGTCGACTCAGGTGTGTCTGGAAACTTTCTTCTTAATGTCCTACCCCTTTCTGATGATGTTACTTTACTGAAGAAATTAGTATTCTGATGAAATAGGTCACTGTCCCACAGTGACTGATGACTAGCTTGCTTTTCTCCTACAGAAAGTTGGAGTACTAGACCAGTCTTCACCGTGGCTAACTGTTCCCATTTTTCAGCTCTCAGCTCAAATCTCATCTCTCAGAGTGGGCTCTGACCACCCAATCTCTAGCTGTCTCCCACCCCCAGTTGTTATTTATCTTTTTGGTTTATCCCAAGGTGTTTACAAACAAGAAGAGGAGGTAAAAAAAATATGAGGCTAACTATAAAAAGAAGACAAATGGTGCAAAATGCTACAAATAATTACAAATACTGTTATGTAGATTTAGTGAAAAAGAGGTCAAATCTTTTTTATTCCACATTTTAAAAGAGTTTCATCCTTGGAGAAGATTAGATCTTTTACAAATATGTGTATATATATCTCTGAATCATTGGACAAGAAAATAAAGGACCTGAAATGTTAACAAGATTTATGAACACAGGAACAAGGTCTTATAAAGGCGATTGAAATATGTGACAAGCATTAGTATTTCACAGTAGTGATGAGCTATTTGTACAGATTGATGTGGCTAAAAATTAGACAAGGCATATTAAAAGCTGAGATCATTCAGGCTTAGGAGCAGCTGAATATGAGCAATTATGAAGCAGTTAAGCCATTAAATAAAACTGAATATCTTGTGAACTGCTGGAGCAAAAAGGCACCTCTGTGTGACCGAGAGCTTTATCACCCACACTCTCCTCTCAAAAACATAAACATTAAGAAATGTTGGTGCCAAGGGCGATAGGCTCTTTAAAGGCAAACCATTTTACATGTTGCTTGGGACGGCAGTCTCATGCAGAGAAAGGCATCTGTAACTGGACATACCAATTGTGTGAGCATAATGTGGGGATGAAGCGATTAAGGCCAGCCTTTTGGTTTGGGGCCGACATGGGATCTGGATAATACAGAATCCTGTGGAGAATGGCTCACCTGGTTTCTGTCATGCTTCTATAATTGTACAGACCGGCTGCCTCCATCAGCTGATTCCCTCCTGTGGAAAGGACTGTAAACATGGGTAATGTTGTTTATGTAAAGACAGTTATTCTATTCCCATTCTGCTCGGGTGTTAGGTAATTTAGTATGAGGAGGTTTCAAGAACACACTATAAGATGGGAAATAATCCTAAAAACTGTTCTTTTCCCCAGTCACTGTGACTTGGCTATATCATTTGATAGTAAATAAGATTATTCCATGAAGAAAAGGCTGAGACAATTTCAGAATGGATCTGCCCCCATGCAGTAATGCTGTGACTATATACATAAGTCATTTTGAATGGCTTAATTGGCTGTCAATAGAAACATCTAATATTTATTAAAAATCTGCCATGTGCTAGGCATGGGGTAGGCATGTTTACATATTTATTCAGGGGAAGCAGGGTGTCAGAGTAGAAAGAACATGATAATTACACTCCAATTTTGGCATAGCCTCTAACTAGCTGGAGAAACTAAGCGAGTCATCTAAAACACTCAGCAAATATGGGGAAGGAAAGCAAAATCTCTAGATCTGTATTTATTTTGCTGTTTGAAGGTGTGTGTACTGTATGCATGCACATCTGTGCCTGGAAGAGATTATCATTCATACTTGCTCTCGCTCTCAAGGTCTGTAGACTGTACGTGTATACAGCTTTATTTATATTTTTGACCCTTCTGCTATTTCTTGGATAATATGCTTTCCATTTGCTGTATTTTCCTTTTTCCACACCCAAGTTGGTCATCAATTTCATTTTGATTCTTTGAAATAGTTCTGCTTTCCTTTCAACCAATCATTCCATATTGGGAAGCCTAGTGGTTGAGAGGGCAGTCTCTAGAGCAGGGCAGATTTGGGCTCAAATTCCTCCCTTACCATTTGTAGCTGTGTGCCCCTATGATCTTGTGCTCTTTATTATTTATTTAAACTGTATGAAAGTCAGCTTTCATATCTGTAAAAGGGATGGTGACACCAGTCTCTAAAGATAGTTGTGAATATTTAAAGAAAAAGTGTATATAAATTGCTTAGCAAAGTGACTGGTACAAAAAATTCAATGTTAGCTAATCCTTACACTACTATATCATTAGTTGCAGTAGTAGCTGTATTAATTTCCTACCATCAGTATTGCTATTTTCACCCTGTCACCTTCTTCATTGGACTGGTTTGCTACAATAGCCTTGTAGTTGGTATTCCTAACTCCACTTATAGAATATCTACTATAGTAAATAACTGTACAACATGGTAGAATCTATGTTTCATTTTGGAGTATTTTTATTGCTTCAGATTCAGGTTCATTAAAAGAGATCAAACTAGTCAACACTAAAGGAACTCAACCCTGAATATTGGAAGGACTGATGCTGAAGCTGAAGCTCCAATACTTCGGCCACCTGATGTGAAGAGCTCATTGGAAAAGACCCTGATGCTGGGAAAGATTGAAGGCAAAAGGAGAAGAGGGCGGCAGAGGATGAGATGGTTAGATAGCATCACTGACTTAATGAACATGAATTTGATCAAACTCCGGGAGATAGTGAGACAGGGGAGCCTAGCGTGAGGCAGTCCATGGGGTTGCAAAGAGTCAGACCCAACTTAGTGACTGAACAACAACAAGTTCATTAATATTTTTTCTGCAGTGTCTAATCTGCTGCTTATTTTACTCAGTGTGTTCTTCATCTCAGACATTGTGTTTTTCATCAAAAGAAACTGTAACTGGGTTTTTAGGGATTACTCATATCTCTCCTTAACGTTGCAAAGAGTTGGACATGACTGAGGGACTGAAAAACAACTCCTTAATGTGCTCATACTTTCTTCCATCTTAGTGTTTCTTAGCCCGGGGTGATCTTGTCCCCCAGGAGACATATAACAATTTCTGGAGATACTTTTGCTTGTCACAGGTGGGTGGCAAAATGCTACTGGAATCTAGTGGTTAGAGGTTAAAGGTGCTGCGAAACATCCCATAATGCTCAGGACAGCCCCCAAATGAAGAATTATCTGTCCCCAACTGTCAGCAGTGCAAAGGTTGAGAAACTATGTTCTACCTTCTTGAACATATGGAACCTAATTACAGTATGTTTTAATATCTTTGTCCACTTGTCCTACCATCTGTGTCATTTATGAATCTGTTTCCATTAATTATTTTATCTGTTCATTATGCTTCTTTGCATGCTTGGTGATTTTTCACTGGATGCCAGTTGTGAATTTTATCTTTTTGGGTGCTGGTTATTTTTAAAAATATTTTTGAGCTTTATGCTGAACACATTTAAGTTACGTGGAAACAGTTTGATCCTGTAGGCTAATCTTTAAACTTTGTTGAATGGGACCACAGTAACCCTTAGTGTAGGGAAAAGTTTTCCTCACTATGAGTCAACAGACTTATGAGTACTCTATCTAATGCCCTGTGTGTCATAAGGTTTTCCAGTCTGATGGAGATGAGGGAAAATGGAACTATTCCCAGACATGTGAGCTCTGTGCATTGCTTCTTTACGGTGGTCTTTACTTGGCCTTGTATTGATATCTTCCTCATATGCATGTGTACATTAGTACTGAGCTGAAGACACAAAGAATCCTCTGCAGAAGTCCTGAGCAAGTAAAGCTCTCCTCTCTCCAGAATCATGTTCTCTGAATCTGAGCCTTCTTGGGCACCTTTGTTAAATAATCAGCTCTATCTCCTCCAATCGGGGAGAAAGCCAGGCTCTGTTAGGGTTTTCTCTCTTTGTTTCAGCCTAGAAATAATCTCTAGGCAGTAAAAGGGGATGTTGGAGGTAAAACTCATCTGGATTGTTTCCCTTTACTCAGGGAATACTGTCCTTGCTTTTGTGGCTCAATGTCTGAAAACTATTGTTTCATATGTGTACTCCAGTTTTTAAAAATTATTTAAGGCAGGCCGGGAAATCTGGCCTCTGATACTCCAACATGACCACAAGTGGAAGCTCATGGTAGACTTTCATAAAAGCACATAGGCAGTGCCGTATGTTGTATTCAAAACAAAATCCCATTTTCTTTCTACATCTATGCTTCTAGAAATACATTGTCTTCAGAATCAAACTGGCATTGGTGCTGAGATCTAAACCACAAGGTATGCATTTATCAGAACAACCTCTGATCTTTTCTATGTTGCTTCTCTTCTATTCCCTCACGCCATTTGGGATTCTCTGGAGAATCTACACTTCAGGGCTTCAGTTGTTCCATTTTTAAACCTTTTACCCTCTTGTATCCTATTACTTGCTCAGTTAATTTGGACCTTTTTGGTTTGCTTTTATCCTTTTCTGCATGTAGGCCATGAAGTTTAACTATGGCTCAATAATTCACATGTCTATTTGTTGGTTACAATGCAATTTAATGGTATATTTATATTGTTGTATTTCTTAGCTTTGAAATTCCTAAAAGAGGTACCCATTTTCTGCACTCAGGGCATGCTCTTTTTTTTTAATTAATTTATTTTTTATAGAAGGATAATGGCTGTCTTAGAAGGCCTTACAAATAGCTGTGAAAAGAAGAGAAATGAAAAGCAAAGGAGGAAAGGAAAGATATACCTACTTGAATGCAGAGTTGCAAAGAATAGCAAGGAGAGATAAGAAAGACTTCCTCAGTGATCAGTGCAGAGAAATAAAGGAAAACAATAAAATGGAAAAGACTAGAGATCTCTTCAACATGATTAGAGATACCAAGGGAACATTTCATGCAAAGATGGGCTCAATAAAGCACAGAAATGGTATGGACCTAACAGAAGCAGAAGATATTAACAAGAGGTGGCAAGAATACACAGAAGAACTATAAAAAAAGATCTTCACGACCCAGATGATCACGATGGTGTGATCACTGACCTAGAGCCAGACATCCTGGAATGTGAAGTCAAGTGGGCCTTAGGAAGCATCACTACAAACAAAGCTAGTGGAGGTGATAGAATTCCAGTTGAGCTATTTCAAATCCTAAAAGATGATGCTGTCAAAGTGCTGCACTCAATATGTCAGCAAATTTGGAAAACTCAGCAGTGGCCACAGGACTGGAAAAGGTCAGTTCTCATTCCAATCCCTAAGAGAGGCAATGCCAAAGAAGGCTCAAACTGCCGCACAATCACACTCATCTCACATGCTAGTAAAGTAATACTCGAAATTCTTCAAGCCAAACTTCAGCGATATGTGTACTGTGAAATTCCAGATGTTCAAGCTGGTTTTAGAAAAGGTAGAGGAGCCAGAGATCAAATTGCCAACATCTGCTGTATCATCAAAAAAGCAAGAGAGTTCCAGAAAAACATCTATTTCTGCTTTATTGACTATGCTAAAGCCTTTGACTATGTGGATCACAACAAACTGTGGAAAATTCTTAAAGAGATGGGAATACCGCATCACCTGACCTGCCTCTTGAGAAACCTGTATGCAGGTCAGGAAGCAACAGTTAGAACTGGACATGGAATAAAAGACTGGTTTCAAATAGGAAAAGGAGTACATCAAGGCTATATATTGTCACCCTGCTTATTTAACTTATATGCAGAGTATATCATGAGAAATGCTGGGTTGGAAGAAGCACAAGCTGGAATCAAGATTGCCGGGAGAAATATCAATAACCTCAGATATGCAGATGACACCACCCTTATGGCATTAAGTGAAGAAGAACTAAAGAGCCTCTTGATGAAACAGGAGAGTGAAAAAGTTGGTTTAAAGCTCAACATTCAGAAAACTAAGATCATGGCATCTGGTTCCATCACTTCATGGGAAATAGATGGGGAGACAGTACAAACAGTGGCTGACTTTATTTTTTTGGGCTCCAAAATCACTGCAGATCATGATTGCAGCCATGAAATTAAAAGATGCATACTCCTTGGAAGGAAAGTTATGACCAACCTAGACAGGATATTAAAAAGCAGAGACATTACTTTGTCAACAAGGTCTGTCTAGTCAAGGCTATGGTTTTTCCAGTAGTCATGTATGGATGTGAGAGTTGGACTATAAAGAAAGATGAGCACTGAAGAATTGATGCTTTTGAACTGTGCTGTTAGAGAAGACTCTTGAGAGTCCCTTGGGCTGCAAGGAGATCCAACTAGTCCATCCTTAAGGAGATCAGTCCTGGGTGTTCACTGGAAGGACTGATGTTGAAGCTGAAACACCAATACTTTGGCCACCTGATGTGAAGAGCTGAAACTCATTGGAAAAGACCCTGATGCTGGGAGGGATTGGGGGCAGGAAGAGAAGGGGACGACAGAGGATGATTTGGATGGCATCACCGACTCGATGGACGTGAGTTTGGGTAAACTCCGGGAGTTAGTGATGGACAGGGAGGCCTGGCGTGCTGCGGTTCATGGGGTCACAAAGAGTTGGACACGACTGAGCGACTGAACTGAACTGAACTGAATTGCTTTACAGAATTTTGCTGTCTTCTGTGAAACCTCAAGACGTGTCAGCCATAATCCCCTCCCTTTTGAAACTCCCTCCCGTCTCCCTCATCATCGCACCCCTCTAGGTTGATATAGAGTCCCTGTTTGAGTTTCCTGAGCCATACAGCAAATTCCTACTGGCTATCCATTTTACATATGGTTACGTAAGTTTCCATGTTACTCTTTCCATATATCTCACCCTCTCCTCCCTTCTCCTCATGTCCTTAAGTCTGTTCTCTATGTCTGTTTCTACATTGTTGCCCTGTAAATAAATTCTTCAGTACCATTTTTCTAGATTCTGTATATATGCCTTAGAATATGGTATTTATCTTTCTCTTTCTGACTCACCTCACTCTGTATAATAGGTTCTAGGTTCATCCACCTCATTAGAACTGACTCAAATACACTCGGTTTTATGACTGAGTAATATTCCATTGTGTAAATATACAACTTCTTTATCCATTCATCTGTTGATGGACATCTAGGTTGCTTCCATGTTCTAGCTATTGTAAATAGTGCTGCAATAAACAATGGGATACATGTGTCTCTTTCAATTTCAGTTTCCTCAGGAGTGGAATTGCTGGGTCTTATGGTGGTTTTATTCCTAGCTTTTTAAGGAATCTCCATACCATCTTCCACAGTGGCTGTATCAATTTATATTCCCACCAACAGTGCAAGAGGGTTCCCTTTTCACCACACCCTCTCCAGCCTTTATTGTTTGTAGACTTTTTGATGATGGTCATTCTGATGGGTGTGAAGTGATATCTTATTATAGTTTTGATTTGCATTTCTCTAATAATGAGCGGTGTTGAGCATCTTTTCATGTGTTTGTTAGCCATCTGTATGTCTTCTTTGGAAAAATGTCTGTTTAGGTCTTTTCCCCACTTTTTGATTGGGTTGTTTGCTTTTCTGGTACTGTTATATGAACTGCTTGTATATTTTGGAAATTAATCCTTTGTCTGTTGTTTCATTTGCTATTATTTTCTGGGGGTTTTCATCTTGCTTATAGTTTCCTTTGCTGTGCATAAGCTTGTAAGTTTAATCAGGTCCCACTTGTTCACTTTTGTTTCTAGGAGGTGGCTCATAGAGGATCTTGCTTTTGATTTATGTCATTGAGTGTTCTGCTGTTTTCCTCTATGAGTTTTATAGTTTCTGTTATTTAGGTCTTTAATCCATTTTGAGTTTATCTTTGTGTATGGTGTTAGGAAATGTTCTAATGTCATTCTTTTACATGGAGCTGTTTAGTTTTCCCAGCACCATTTATTGAAGAGGCTGTCTTTGCCCCATTGTATATTCTTGCCTCCTTTGTTAAATATAAGTTACCCATAGGTGCATGGGTTTATTTCTGGGCTTTCTATCTTGTTCCATTGGTCTATATTTCTGTTTTTGTGCCAGTACCATACTGTTTTGATGACTGTAGGTTTGTAGTATAATCTGAAGTTAGGAATTTTGATTCCTCCAGCTCCATTCTTCTTTCTCAAGACTGCTTTGGCTATCCAGGGTCTTCTGTGTTTGCATATGAATTGTGAAATTTTTTGTTCTAGTTCTGTGAAAAATACCATTGGTAATTTGATAGGGATTGCATTGAATCTGTAGATTGCATTTGGTAGTATATTCATTTTCACAATATTGATTGTTCCTACTCAGCAACATGGAATATCCATCCATCTATTTATGTAATCTTTCATTTCTTTCATTAATGTTTTATAATTTTCTGTGTACAGTTCTTTTGTCTATTTAGGTAAGTTTATCCCTAGATACTTAATTCTTTTTGTTGCAATGGTGAATAAGATTGATTCCCTAATTTCTCTTTCTGATTTTTCATTGTTAGTATATAAAAATGCAAGTGATTTCTGTGTACTGATTTTGTATCCTGCAACTTTCCTAAATTCATTGATTAGCTCTAGTAATTTTCTGATACTATCTTTAGGGTTTTCTATGTATGGTATCATGTCATCTACAAACAGTGAGAGTTTTACTTCTTTTCCAATCTGGATTCCTTTTACTTCTTTTTCTTCTCTGATTGCTGTAGCTAGGACTTCCAGAACTATGTTGAATAATAGTGGTGACAGTGGACACCCTTGTCTTGTTCCTGATCTGAGGGGGAATGCTTTAAGCTTTTAACCATTGAGAATAATGTTTGCTGTAGGCTTATCATATACGACCTTTACCATGTTGAGGTAGGTTCCTTCTATGCCCATTTTTTGAAGAGTTTTAATCATAAATAGGTGCTGAATTTTGTCAAAGGCTTTTCCTGCATCTATTGAGATGATCATATGGTTTTTATCTTTCAGTTTGTTAATATGGTGTATCACATTGATTGATTCTGTATATTGAAGAATCCTTGCATCCCTGGAATAAACCCAACTTGATCATGGTGTATG
The DNA here is from genome assembly GCF_019320065.1 of Cervus canadensis. Taxonomy (NCBI): domain Eukaryota; kingdom Metazoa; phylum Chordata; class Mammalia; order Artiodactyla; family Cervidae; genus Cervus; species Cervus canadensis. The sequence continues at coordinate 28,707,042 of NC_057400.1, read as the reverse complement.
AGTTTTTTGATGTGTTGCTGAATTCTGTTTGCTAAAATTTTATTGAGGATCTTTGCATCTATGTTCATCAGTGATATTGGCCTGTAGTTTTCTTTTTGTGTGTTGTCTTTGTCTGGTTTTGGTATCAGGGTGATGGTGGCCTAGTAGAATGAATTTGGAAGTTTTCCTTCCTCTGCAATTTTTTGAAAGAAGGATAGGCATTAGCTCTTCTCTAAATATTTGATAGAATTCTCCTGTGAAGCTAACTGGTCCTGGGTTTTTGTTTGTTGGGGAGATTTTTGATCACAGCCTCAATTTCAGTGCTTGTAATTGGGTTGTTCAAAATTTCTATTTCTTCCTGGTTCAGTCTTGGAAGACTGAACTTTCCTAAGAATCTGTCCATTTCTTCCAGGTTATCTATTTTATTGCCATATAGTTGTTCATAATAGTCTCTTATAATCCTCTGTATTTCCACATTGCCTGTTGTAACCTCTCCTTTTTCATTTCTAATTTTGTTGATTTGATTCTTCTCTCTTTTTTTCTTGATGAGTCTGGCTAAAGGTTTGTCAATTTTGTTTATCTTCTCAAAGAACCAGCTTTTAGTTTTATTAGTGTTTACTATTTTTTCTTTCATTTCTTTTTCATTTATTTCTGCTTAGATATTTTTGAGTTCTTTCCTTCTACTAATTTTGGAGTTTTTTAGTTCTTCTTTTTCCAGTTGCTTTAGGTGTAAAGTTAGGTTGTCTATTCAATGTTTTTCTTATTTCTTGAGGTAGAATTGTATTGCAATAAACTTCCCTCTTAGAACTGTTTTTGCTGCATCCCATAGATTTTGAGTTGTCATGTTTTCATTGTCATTTGTTTCTAGATATTTTTTTATTTCCCTTTTGATTTCTTCAGTAACCTGTTGGTTATTTAGAAACATGCTGTTTAATCTATGTCTGTGTTTCTTACAGGTTTTTTTTTTTTCTTGTAATTGATATCTAGTCTCAGAGTTGTGGTCAGAGAACATGCTTGATATGATTTCAATTTTCTTAAATTTACTGAGGTTTGATTTGTGACCCAGGATGTGGTCTATCCTGGAAAATGTTGCACGTACACTTGAAAAGAAGGTGTATTCTTTTGCGTTTGGAAGGAATGTCCTGAAGATATCAGGGAGATCCATCTCAACTAATGTATCATTTAAGACTTGTGTTTCCTTGTTAATTTTCTGTTTTGATGATCTGTCCATTGTTGTGAGTGGGTTGTTAAAGTCCCCTACTATTATTGTGCTACTGTCAATTTCTCCTTTTATGCCTGTTAGTGTTTGTCTTATGTATTGAGGTGCTTCTATGTTGGGTGCATAGATATTTACAATTGTTATGTCTTTCTCTTGGATTGATCCCTTGATCATTAGGTAGTGTCCTTCCTTATCTCTTGTAATCTTCTTTATTTTAAGGTCTATTTTGTCTGATATGAGTATTGCTACTCCAGTTTTTTTTTTTTGCTTCCCATTTGCATGGAATATATTTTTCCATCCTCTCACTTTCACTCTATATGTGTTTTGAGGTCTGAAGTGGGTTTCTTGTAGACAGCATATATATGGGTCATGTTTCTGTATCCATTCAACCAGTCTGTGTCTATGCTTACATTTTAATTACCACTTATGTATTAAAGAATATTCCTTTACATGTTTCCAGTAACTTTTTTCTTTCTTAATGTCTTTCATTAAGATATGTTTATTGAAAAGGATAAGGGCAGAAAAAAAATGAGACCGAGGAATAAAAGCAATAAAATACAAGTGAGTCCAAAATTTTAGAGCTTGCAAGCTCTTCCATGACTATTTCTTTTAATGGTATGATGTCTTCAGATTTTCTAAAGCTATAGAAATGTTAGCTCTTCATGGTTTATGGTCACTAGCCTGGAAGTTACTAACCCTGATGCTGTTATACTATAGCTTGGATGAGCTTGATCTGGTTAGGAGTTTTTTATGCTGCTCCATGTAGTATAATGCTTGACAATAAAATTCAGGATTTAGGTTGAGTGGCTCATAAGATTAGAGTTGGGAAAAGTGGAGTCTTTCATCTTTCGGTTTCTAATTCAGAGTCAATCAAGAAGTCATTGGATTTAATGACCTCCAGTTAGAGGATCCTGTGAAATAAGCTGTTGCTGTCAATCCTATTTTTAACGTACAGGAATCCCCATTATTCAGTGCCACATGGTATCCTTTTTTCTATAGGGTTTATAAAGTAGCTGTGAATTGAATGGTTTCTGGAAACAATTTCTCTCTCCCTCCTCAGAGCTTAGGCAATTTGATAGGATAAACTACAGAAGTGTAACCAAACTTTATTACTGCTCCAAATATGTTATTTGGAGTTGTTCCAGGATTTGGGGCTCATATGTAAAATAGGACATGATAGAAAGCAAACACCTTGAGAATTAAAGAAAGCTGGGATCCATGATTGGCTTACAACATAAAGAGCACTATGGGAAGACGTCAGCTATCCTCAATCCAGAGAACCCTATTCATTCACAGGTCAGCAGCTGTTTGAGTTGCCAGAGTGAAGGCTAGGGGTCAAGGTCAAAAAGATGGTAAAATGCTAGCACACAACTGAGTAGCAGACTGAAGATACTAGTAACAGAGTTTGAAACTGAGGTTCCCCTCTTGACATCTTGATAAAAAGTCTCTTATATTTTTCCCTACAGTGAGTACAGATGAGAAAATATAATAAAATCATGTAGATTAAGCAGGATAATGCAGAATGAGGACAGGTTATGACTAACGGCAAGAGGTCCAAACACACCTGGATTAAATTACTGAAATTCAGCTCTATCTACTTGGGCAAAGAGAGAGAGAGAGAAAGAGAGAAATAATTTAAATAGAGTGGTTTGCCATTCCACCTAATGAATGAGTAGAGACAGGAGATGTGAACCCAAGTTGCTCCCTGGGTTGATCTCAGTTTTGATGTGCTTCTCACACAGGGCATTTCTCTGCATCAAGGGTAACCGAAATGTTTAATGAGACTTAATTTCATACAGCATGGCCATTAGAGGTAAGTTAACTTCATCTGGCTTCTCTAGCAGCTCAGTGGTAAAGAATCTGCTTGCCAATGCAGGAGACGTAGGGTCAATCTCTGGGTCAGGCAGATGCCCTGGAAGAGGAAATGGCAACCCACTCCAGTACTCTTGACTGGGAAATCCCACGAACAGAGGAATCTGGTGGGATATGGTCCATGCGGTCACAAGAGTCTGACACGACTTAGCGACTAAACAACTTCATCTGGGGCTCAATCGGAGATAAAACTGGGGGAAATGGGGTTATACTGTCATAAGTGATTTTTTTCAGAGGGTAAGTTTGATTCTGGGAAGATGATTTTTGTCTTAAGTGCTGACCCTAGAACCCAATTTTCACAAAAGATGCAACTCCACTGGAAAGGCATAATACCTGGCACATGGTTGGCACTCAACGAGTATCAATTAGATAAATGAATATGAACATTAATACAATATGTGAGCAGTGTGATAGGAGACTCTGTTTCTAGAATACTGAATAATGCTGCTAGAAATGTCTCTAAGAATTGCCTAGCCACCATATGTGATATGTGTATCATCTGTATATCAAGTGATTGATTGATCTATTTAAAATACAGTTGTAACCACCACCCACATTGGGTGCTAAAGGATAGCTCTGGTAAAATTTTAGTAAAATTTGAGCTGTAATACTGAGTGGTACATTTTGTGTCTTGTTCATCTTTGAGTTTAAAAATAAATTTTAGCTATTAAGATGAAAAAAAAAACAAAAACACAGAACAGTTGTCAAAGGTGCACATTGTGGAAATAGTCCACATAGATAGAAATTCACCTTGTGAAGTAAAATGAGGAGAAGAACAGCTAAAAGGTTCATTTTAACTGTTCATTGACCCTCTTAGCTGACTGACTTTGGATGAGTTGGAACCTTTCTACTCCGTTTCCTTTTCTGTAAAGTAATAAGGTTGGATCAGAACAGATTCTGAGACTCTTTAGAGTTTAAACATTCTGTGGTGAGTTTTAAAGAATCAACTTAGATAGAGCTTCAGCAGATGAAAAGATTAAAGGATTTTTACTAGATCACTTTTCTTCTTCAGAATCTCTAGCATTATGATTTGGTACTAGAGGGGGCTAATCTTTGGGAGCCAAGATTTCCACATAGATACCTAATTTGTACCTATTTAGAAACACTCAGAAATATTGTCTGGAAGTCTGTTCTTAGAGTAGTTGTTCTTAAATTTTAGGACACATAAATATCAACTAAGGGTTTTGTTAAAAACATACATTCTGGGGTGACACCTAGGAATCTTAACTGCTTATGAACTCCCTAAGTAATTCCAAATGATGGCTCTTGAGCTTATTTTGAGAAACACTGATTTAAGGTATAAATAAAATTGTCTTTGAATAGGAAGGAATCAAGAAATAATCAAGTTCCATCTTCTATCCTCAAAGGCAGAATGAGTTTATTCTAAGTCTACCATGGAAAGGCTTATATAAAATTCTAGTTTTAACTTATCCAGATCATTAGGAATTCTTTCTTTCTGTTAAACCTAAGCCAATCCTGTTTCATTTATAGTTGCTTTTCTTTGTTGGCCTCAATACTTCTAGTAAAAATTCTTAAGTAACCATGAAGTCTTGAAAGTGACATCAATGGATAGCTTCATTCAGTCCTCTGCTTCTTGGCTGGACTAGAATGAAATTAAAAAAACAAAACAAAACAGTGAAATGATTAGAAGGCTAACAACACAAGATTTTCTTGGTAAAGGAGCTCAAAGGCATTTTATTCTGAAACATACAAAAAAACTGGATAAAAATGAGGAAGCAATTAGAGATGCTTCAAAGCCCAGAATTTTCCTAGTCAGCTATCCTCAGGAAGTTATCTTTAAAAATAAACAACTCTCTGGGAGGTCAGTAGGTAAAAGGTAGGTAAGTAAGATCTGTTCTTGGAGATTTGTGGGGGTATAGATGGGCCACAGCATAAGTGGCAAAGAAAGGTAAGGAAAATAAGTCTAAAAATTCTTACCCACTGGTACTTGGTATCACAAAATTTCCAGCTAGCCAATGTACAGGCTTCAGTCTATCAGTTCAGTTCAGTTCAGTCGCTCAGTCATGTACAACTCTTTGCAACCCCATGAACTGCAGTACGCCAGGCCTCCCTGTCTATCACCAACTCCCGGAGTTTACTCAAACTCATGCCCATCGAATCGGTGATGCCATCCAGCCATCTCATCCTCTGTCGTCCCCTTCTCCTCCTGCCCCCAATCCCTCCCAGCATCAGGGTCTTTTCCAATGAGTCAGCTCTTCGCATGAGGTAGCCAAAGTACTGGAGTTTCAGCTTCAGTATCAGTCCTTCCAGTGAACACCCAGGACTGATCTCCTTTAGGATGGACTGGTTGGATCTCCTTGCAGTCCAAGGGACTCTCAAGAGTCTTCTCCAACACCACAGTTCAAAAGCATCAATTTTTTGGTGCTCAGCTTTCTTTATAGTCCAACTCTCAAATCCACACATGACTACTGGAAAAACCATAGCCTTGACTAGATGGACTTTTGTTGACAAAGTAATGTCTCTGCTTTTTAATATGCTGTCTAGGTTGGTCACAACTTTCCTTCCAAGGAGTAAGCATCTTTTAATTTCATGGCTGCAATCACCATCTGCAGTGATTTTGGAGCCCCCCAGAATAAACTCTGACACTGTTTCCACTCTTTCCCCATCTATTTCCCACGAAGTGATGGGTCCAGATGCCATGATCTTAGTTTTCTGAATGTTGAGCTTTAAGCCAACTGACAGAATGTGGTCCACCAGAGAAGAGAATGGCAAGCCACTTCAGTGTTCTTGCCTTGAGAACCCCATGAACAGTATGAAAAGGCAAAAGGATAGGATACTGAAAGAGGAACTCCCCAGGTCGGTAGCTGCCCAATATGCTACTGGAGATCAGTGGAGAAATAACTCCAGAAAGCATGAAGGAATGGAGCCAAAGCAAAAACAATACCCAGGTGTGGATGTGACTGGTGATAGCAGCAAGGTCCAATGCTGTAAAGAGCAATATTTCATAGGAACCTGGAATGTTAGGTCCATGAATCAAGGCAAATTGGAAGTGGTCAAAGAGGGGACGGCAAGAGTGAATGTCAACATTCTAGGAATCAGCAAACTAAAATGGACTGGAATGGGTGAATTTAACTCATGACCATTATATCTACTACTGTGGGCAGGAATCCCTTAGAAGAAATGGAGTAGCCATCGTGGTCAACAGAAGAGTCTGAAATGCAGTACTTGGATGCAGTCTCAAAAACAACAGAATGATCTCTGTTCATTTCCAAGGCAAACCATTCAATATCATGGTCATCCAAGCCTATGCCCCGACCAGTAATACTGAAGAAGCTAAAGCTGAACAGTTCTATGAAGACCTACAAGACCTTTTAGAACTAACACCCAAAAAGGATGTCCTTTTCATTATAGGAGACTGGAATGCAAAGGTAGGAAGTCAAGAAACACCTGGAGTAACAGGCAAATTTGGCTTTGGAGTACGGAATGAAGTGGAACAAAGGCTAATAGAGTTTTGCCAAAAGAACTCACTGGTCATAGCAAACACCCTCTTCCAACAACACAAGAGAAGACTCTACACATGGACATCACCAGATGGTCAACAGCAAAATCAAAGTGATTATATTCTTTGCAGCCAAAGATGGAGAAACTCCATACAGTCAGCAAAAACACGACCGGGAGCTGACTGTAGCTCAGATCATGAACTCCTTACTGTCAAATTCAGACTTAAATTGAAGAAAGTAGGGAAAACCACTAGACCATTCAGGTATGACCTGAATCAAATCCCTTGTGATTATACAGTGGAAGTGAGAAATAGATTTAAGGGACTAGATCTGATAGAGTGCCTGATGAACTATGGATGGAGGTTCGTGACCTTGTACAGGAGACAGGAATCAAGATTATCCGCATGGAAAAGAAATGCAAAAAAGCAAAATGGCTGTCTGAGGAGGACTTAAAATAGCTGTGAAAAGAAGAGAAGACAAAAGCAAAGGAGAAAAGGAAAGATATTCCCATTTGAATGTAGAGTTCCAAAGAATAGCAAGGAGAGATAAGAAAGCCTTCCTCAGCAATCAATGCAAAGAAATAGAAGAAAACAACAGAATGGGAAAGACTAGAGATCTCTTCAAGAAAATTAGAGATATCAAGGGAACATTTCATGCAAAGATGGGCACAATAAAGGACAGAAATGGTATGGACCTAAGAGAAGCAGAAGATATTAAGAAGAGGTGGCAAGAATACACAGAACTGTACAAAAAAGATCTTCATGACCCAGATAATCATGATGGTGTGATCACTCACCTAGAGCCAGACATCCTGGAATGTGAAGTCAAGTGGGCCTTAGAAAGCATCACTACGAAGTTAGTGGAGGTGATGGAATTCCAGCTGAGCTATTTCAAATCCTGCAATATGATGCTGTGAAAATGCTGCACTCAATATGCCAGCAAATTTGGAAGACTTAGCAGTGGCCACAGGACTGGAAAAGGTCAACTTTTATTCAGTCTATAGATGGTGTCTAATGACCTGAGAATTGTTGTCAAAGTCAAGCAAGGCTTACCACTCTGTTTTAGGGTACAGTGGGGTTGTGAGTCTTGGTAGGTAGTGGGAGAGAATATGAGTTTATCAATGCCCTTTGTCATAAACCTTCATGGGTATGAGCCTTAAAGTCATGTTGTTTATTTTGGCTTCCTTGCAATTTCTTATGGTGAGAATGTCTCAAGAATTTCACCATCTGCCAGAGGTTACATGAATGGCTGTTCTTTGTAGTAACCCAGGGTGGTGGAGGGGGGCAGGGATGATAATGGGCAAGGAAGTTCTGGTTCTTATAACTTTTCCCTTTCAATCTCCACAAATGTATCCCATGGACAAATTCATTTTTGATCTCCAGTTTGAACTTTATCTTTGATTTCTGAATTAAAAAATATAACATAACAACAGAAGAAGATGGAGTTGCAATTGGGATCTGTGCTTAAGGAAAATAATAGAAGTATGTCAGATAAGCCTGGCCCAGTAGTATACTCTAAGTCTAAAATAAACTGAGACAGTCTCAGGTCAAAAGTAAACTGAGACAGTTTCAGATCAGTGTTTTCAGAAAACATCTACCACATCCCTTGTTTCTCTCTTCCTTTTTTTTTTTTTTTTTTCAATGAAGCAAAATCACATTCTTAAAAAAAAAATTTAATTCAAGTACAGTTAAGAGCGCTCTAAACAGAAACACCTCTTTGCTGGTTTGTTAAACACTGCATGTGAAGTCATTAAGTTTATTCTTTGCTCTACAGCTCTGCAACTTATTCAGAATTTATCTTCATGGTCACTCATCATAACAGTTTTAAAGTTTGTATTGAATTAAACTACCAGATTAAATAATTTTCAATGTGGATGGATTTGTTTCCCCAAATCACTTTTCCTCAAGTAAAATGAAATTTTCTCAATCCTAATGTTAATGTTATAAAAATAATATTTAATTCAAATGTATTTGATAATACTGGGAAAAATCCTCCCTGAAGGAAAAAAAAGATCAACGGCCTCAAACTCAAGAACTATTTTTCCCAAAATTTCTGAAGCCTTAGCTAAGACATGGGTTCCTTATCTCTGCTGCCACAGTTTCCCATGGATGCCTTTACCATAACTCTTACTCCAAGCACTCTAAGAGAGTAGCAGAGCTGGGAGGGCAAGTGTATAAGCTAAAACCTAAAGCCTGAAGTCCAACTCAAGCTTTAGTATTCACTATCTGTGTGACTATAGACAAGTTAAATAACTGTCTCAGTCTTGGTTCCTTCATCTGTCATACACGGATATCACTTGTACCCACCTCACAGAACTAAAATGAGGATTAAATGAGATAATCCATATAAAGTGCTGAGAATAATGCCTGGCATACATTGGATGCTCATGAAATATATTAGCTATGATAATTATCTGGCCCCTCTCATGCTCTGTGAGTTCCTACAGGGCACAATTCATATGTCAGCATTCATGTTCATTTCTTGAGTTTCTGGCATATATTCTGTACTCAACAGATGTTGAATGAAAAAAAAAAATGCTTTACTATTGGTGACAGTGTGGAATCCAGCTTGCAAAAGTAATTAAACCAATACAAACTAAGCCTCAAAACTAGTACTGTGGAGTATCCATACCTAGAAACAACAAATGTTTTATCTCCAACACTGCACTGTGTGTGGTGGGAGAAGCAATGGAGCTTTAATGACAAATCCTCTACTCGTATTCCCTACATCCTCCAGTAGCTTCTAAATATACTCATAGTTTTAATACTTAGGAAAAGATTTGCATTGCACCAATGACAGAAGACTGCAAAAGATTATGGAATTGTGATGCTAGGAGAGCTCCAATTCTCTCATTTCATCGATGTGACTTTTTCCCTAGTGGTCTTGTTCAGTTCAGTTCAGTTGCTCAGTCGTGTTCAACTCTTTGTGACCCTATGAACCGCAGCACGCCAGACCAGTTGATGCAAAGATAGATAACCAATCGTTTGGAGATCTGGAACCAATACCCAGGACATCTGATTTCCTGGCAAAAGCTTTTGTGAGCCAACAAGAATAACTGAGCATAATGTGATAGTTTATTGGGTAATCTTGATCAGCAAAAAAAGGCAGAAGGGGTTAAAAAAAGCCTCCTAGAAAAATCACTGACTGAAGGCCCCAGGCAGCAAACTAGGTACTTTGTGACCAAGGCACTGGGCTGTTGTGAGGTAGAAGAAAAGCTTTGATTTTGAGGTAGAAGGATAGTGCTTTGTAGTGACTTGGCCTTGGCTATTGAGTCAGAAAAACCTGGGTTCTGATCCCAGCTCTGTCATTTACAAGCTCTGGATGCCGAAAAATACCTTAAGTTTTCTAAGGCTCTATTTTCTCAACTTTAAAATGCAGATAGTATTGTTTACTTTATAGAATTTTTATGAGGTTTCTATGAGAAAATTTATATAAAATACATAATGTTCAATAATTGGTAGATTACCTGTGTGACCTTTGAAACTTCCTTAGTCTCTCTGAGCCTCAGTTTTTGTGTGTGTAAACTGGCATAATAATCTGTAATCTGCAAGGCAGTTTTGAGGATTAAATGAGATAGTGAATGTAAAATTTCAATAAATGTTCTTTTGAAAATACCTACAGTTGTCTGGGGGCTTCCTGGGTGGCTAAGATGGTAAAGAATCCGCCTGCAAGGTGGGAGACCTGGGTTTGATCCCTGGATTGGGAAGATCCCCTGGAGGAGGGCATGACAACCCACTCCAGTATTCTTGCCTGGAGAATCCCCAGGGACAGAGGAGTCTGGTGGGCTACACTCCATGGGGTCGCAAGGAGTCGGACATGACTGAATGACTAAGCACAACAGCACAGTTGTCTGGGTGCATCAGATTCCTTTCTACATCCTTTTGTCTCTTCTGTGTTCCCTCTTTCTTCTCTTCTCCTACCCAAGGATCATGGACCTTATATTACCCACTAGTGTTCTAGGACTTCATGATGATGTGCCAATTTAAACCTGAGCTTCTTGTTAGTGCCCTGTGCTTCTATGTTTCCAGTCAAAAACTTACAGTTCTTTTTCAGTCTTCATCTTATCTGAGTATCAGTAAGGAAAGGAATCTGATTAAAGCAGTTCACAATGAAATCTAGATAACTGATAAATTAACTCAGAGGCATTTGCATTTTACAACTTATGCTAGGAGAAAAAAATGTTACAGGAAAAATTCAATAGGATTATTTCAATAAAAGAAGTCAGGAACATCTATGTGGAAGATAAAGATAAAAAGATATTCTGTGGAAGAATTCTTTTGGGGCAGTATACTTTCCTCCTCTGACAACGTTTCCCTCTATGCATACAAAAGAAGGAAATGGGTCAGCATCCCCAGATTGGAAAGGTGGCCTCCAGCAAGAGGTAGAGTGTAGGTTTTTGGTTTTGGGTATTTTGTAGGTCTAAGTGTCTCTCATTTGTAAGTCTTCTATAGAGATGTACTCTGTAAGATCTCATTTTTGGAGGCAGCCCCAAGTTCCAAAAACATAAACTTTTTTCCCTTGAGAGCACAATGGAACCCTCTATTCTTGTCTTGGCTGGAAATGAAAGGGAATGCTTCCAAATGTTTCAAATCCTCAGATGTCTTTAGTTTGGAAGGAATAATATGAAAAATAAAGGCTGGCAGGGATGTGATTGAAGTCTATAAAGTCACGAAGGGTCTGAGCAGAGTGAGTATAGACATGCTTACTAGATCTTTGAAAGCTAAAGCCAAGGGCAATGCTTTAAAGCTTCAAGGGCTAACTCATTGCATTTAATTGCACCTTAACAAACATCTGTTTAGTTATATAAAGGAAATACAGTAGAATTCTAAGAGGATGATGAGGTTGGCAAATTTGTAGAAGTTTACCTAGAGAGATGCTACCTGAATATGTGGCTGACTGTGGCACAGACTATGAATTCCTTACTGCCAAATTCAGACTTAAATTGAAGAAAGTAGGGAAAACCACTAGACCATTAAGGTATGACCTGAATCAAATCCCTTGTGATTATACAGTGGAAGTGACAAATAGATTCAAAGGATCAGATCTGATAGAGTGCCTGAAGAACCATGGATGGAGGTTCGTGACATTGTACAGGAAGCAGGGATCAAGACCATCCCCAAGGAAAAGAAATGCAAAAAGGCAAAATGGTTGTCTGAGGAGGTCATACAAACAGCTGTGAATAGAAGAGAAGGGAAAGGCAAAGGAGAAAAACAAAGATATACCCATTTGAATGCAGAGTTCCAAAGAATAGCAAGGAAACATGAGAAAGCCTTCCTCAACTATCAGTGCAAAGAAATAGAGGAAAACAATAGAATGGGAAAGTCTAGAGTTCACTTCAAGAAAATTAGAGATACCAAGGGAACACTTCATGCAAAGATGGGCACAATAAAGGACAGAAATGGTATGGACCTAATGGAAGCAGAAGATATTAAGAAGAGGTGGCAAGAATACACAGAAGAACTGTACAAAAAAGATCTTCATGACCCAGATAATCACAATGGTGTGATCAAAAACCTAGAGACAGACATCCTGGAAAGTGAAGTCAAGTGGGCCTTAGGAAGCATCACTATGAACAAAGCTACTGGAGGTGATGGAATTCCAGTTGAGCTAATTCAGATCCTAAAATATGATGCTGTGAAAGTGCTGCACTCATTATGCCAGCAAATTTGGAAAACTCAGCAGTGGCCACAGGACTGGAAGAGGTCAGTTTTCATTCCAAACCCAAAGAAAGGCAATGCCAAAGAAGGCTCAAACTGCCACACAGTTGCACTCATCTCACACGCTAGTAAAGTAATGCTCAAGATTCTCCATGCCAGGCTTCAATAGTACGTGAACTGTGAACTTCCAGATGTTCAAACTGGTTTTAGAAAAGGGAGAGGAGCCAGAGAACAAATTGCCAACATCTGCTGGATCGTCAAAAAAGCAATAGAGTTCCAGAAAAACATCTATTTCTGCTTTATTGACTATGCTAAAGCCTTTGACTGTGTGGACCACAACAAACTGTGGAAAATTTGGAAAGAGATGGGAATACCAGACCACTTGACCTGCCTCTTGAGAAATCTGTATGCAGGTCAGGAAGCAACAGTTAGACCTGGACAGGGAATGACAGGCTGGTTCCAAATAGGAAAAGGAGTACGTCAAGGCTGTGTATTGTCACCCTGCTTATTTAACTTATATGCAGAGTACATCATGAGAAACGCTGGGCTGGAGGAAGCACAAGCTGGAATCAAGATTGCCGGGATAAATATCAACAACCTCAGATATGCAGATGACCTCACCCTCATGGAGGAAAGCGAAGAAGAACTAAAGAGCTTCTTGATGAAAGTGAAAGAGGAGAGTGAAAAAGTTGGTTTAAAGCTCAACATTCAGAAATCTAAGATCATGGCATCTGGTCCCATCACTTCATGGCAAATAGATGGGGAAATAGTGGAAATAGTGACAGACTTTATTTTGGAGGGCTCCAAAATCACTGCAGATGTTAACTGCAGCCATGAAATTAAAAGACACTTGCTCCTTGGAAGAAAAGTTATGACCAACCTAGACATCATATTTAAAAGCAGACATTACTTTGCCAAGAAAGGTCCATCTAGTCAAAGCTATGATTTTTCCAGTAGTCATGTATGGATGTGAGAGTTGGTCTATAAAGAAAGTTGAGCACCAAAGAGGTGATGCTTTTGAACTGTGGTATTGGAGAAGATTCTTGAGACTCCCTTAGACTGCAAGGAGATCCAACCAGTCCATCCTTAAGGAGATCAGTCCTAAGTGTTCATTGGAAAGACTGATGCTGAAGCTGAAACTCTAATACTTTGGACACCTGATGTGAAGCGCTGACTCATTTGAAAAGACCTTGATGCTGGGAAAGATTGAGGGCAGCAGATGATGAGATGCTTAGATGGCATCACTGACTCAATGGACATGTGTCTGAGTAAACTCCAGGAATTGGTGATAGACAGCCTGGTGTGCTGCAGTCTGTGGGATTGCAAAGAGTCGGAGACAACTGAACGACTGAACTGAACTAATCTCAACAGATGCTAACTGCACATGTGAATAAACCTGAAGAGTTTAAATAGGTTCATGTTCTCCATTGAATTTGCAGTTGAAAGACAAAGTTCTAATAGGATTAGAATACTTCTAAGCATCAGACATTCTGTGGCTTTATATATAATTAGTTAAAGCTATGAGATGCTTCTGGGTGCATTCCTACATTTCAGAGGCTGACATACTGTAAGAAAATAAATTTCTCAATGTCAAAATTGGAGACTCCCTGTGAGATCTAAGGGTCTCAAATTTGAAGTTCTTCCCTTATCATAATGTTGGGGGAAAGCAAACAAGCTTTAAATTAATTTATGAATCTTTCATTACTCACACCATCATGTGAAAAAACAGAACAAGAGAATATTCAAATCCTTGAGACATATCAAATGCTTCTGATGAAATCATGTTGTTATTAGCAACACAGACATACCTACTTAGTTTAGTTCCAATGTTTGTTTTCTGACCTACAGTAACTTTTTAGTTTCAGGAAAAAATAGTGCTCACATCAAAATGGACTGTGTGATTGTTATTGCAAATGTATACTGATTTGATTAAAAATGCATTAATTTCTTTAAATTTCAATAATAAAGGATTCATTCTCAGAAAGAAGGGGCTGGAAAACATGCAGTCATGTAACATGACAATCTCAGATAAGTGATATTTAATATTGCTCAACAGGAAATTTTCCTCATATACTTTAAAAGCAAAAATCTCCAATATTAAATCATGTATGTAGTGCATATGAAGCATTCAGAAGAAAAAAAAAGCTCTCTAATTTAACCCAAGGTCACATACACACTGTCAGAGCAAAGAGGGAGTTGTGAAATTATCCAGGGAACGTGAAACAGTCTAGACAGTCAATCCAGATCAGTTAAAAAGATATGCTAAAGATGCTCATAACAGTATGAGAGTTATCTGCTCATATGAAGATGCAGTTTGGGGACAAATCAAATTTAGTGTTGTTTAAAAGCCTTAAGGTCTTGTCTTGAAATCTGTTTTAATAGAAACATATACTTAAAATATTCCCATAGATACGGTATTATTTAATAAATTAATATTTTATTCATTTATTTTTTTTTTTCATTTATTTTTATTAGTTGGAGGCTAATTACTTTACAATATTGTAGTGGGTTTTGTCATACATTGACATGAATCAGCCATGGATTTACATGTATTCCCCATCCCAATTCCCCCTCCCACATCCCTCTCCACCCGATTCCCCTGGGTCTTCCCAGTGCACCAGGCCCGAGCACTTGTCTCATGCATCCAGCCTGGTCTGGTGATCTGTTTCACCCTAGATAATATACATGTTTCGATGCTGTTCTCTCAAAACATCCCACCCTCGCCTTCTCCCACAGAGTCCAAAATTCTGTTCTGTACATCTGTGTCTCTTTTTCTGTTTTGCATATAGGGTTATCATTACCATCTTTCTAAATTCCATATATATGTGTTAGTATACTGTATTGGTCTTTATCTTTCTGGCTTACTTCACTCTGTATAATGGGCTCCAGTTTCATCCATCTCATTAGAACTGATTCAAATGAATTCTTTTTAATGGCTGAGTAATATTCCATGGTGTATATGTACCACAGCTTCCTTATCCATTCGTCTGCTGATGGGCATCTAGGTTGCTTCCATGTTCTGGCTATTATAAATAGTGCTGTGATGAACATTGGGGTGCTCATTTATTATACATATACAACCAAAGAGTCACAGAAATATCTTTACATATAACCTGATATATGTAAATATTTAATTTTTTTCAAGTAAAATGGATGGAATTAACAGACCCTATAAAACTCAGTGCATTATGTAAAAATCTAAGGGACCCCAGAAGAAGCACTTTCCTAGGAGGATAAAGAGTTCTGTCATCAAATCATCCATTGGATATATTTGGCAAGTCCTTTATTCTTTTACAATATTTTAATTTGTAAAATGGAGAAATGAGAGTTGGAAGGACACTTAGAATAGATAACCTCTATGTATGGCTTAAAATAAAATCTAATAAAATATATCTATACACATTTATATCATATAGATACACAACAATATACATCTGAAACAGTTATCTAATTACATAACTGGGAGAATAAATAACAAATTAATAAATTATGCTCTTGTTTCCTCTTTTCCCAAGGATAATTGCTGAGTAGTTCAAGCTCCCAATTAGCAGGAACTCATTCTCTGATTGTTGAATTGAATTGATTGTGACCCAAAGTACATAAAAATGTGTTTAAATTTCACCAAGTATGCTTGAATTTCACAAATCTTGCCTTCCACACTAGGGAAATTAGCTTCATGGCTTAGATGAAGGTAGTAGATTTCACTAACAAATAGCTATTTTTGACAATAGAAATATAAACAAAATCACAGCTTGTATGTGAACCAATTCTTTCCAATGCACACTGAAGGCCAAATGTATAAATATACATGCCATTTCAAAGGCGCTGTCTTAGATAAACAGACATGCTAATTCTGCCAGTGGAATGTCATGCCCTTGCCTTTCTCTCCATTCTCAATTCTGTCATCACTTCATGATTATCATCATCCTGGGTTACTCCCAGATGATTTCTTTGCCCCAAGAGCTTAACTGTTCAACACAGTAGTCACTAGCCACTATGTCTATTGAGCCCTCAAAATGTAGCTAGTTTAAATTGAGAGATACATTAGGTGTAAAATACACATCAGATTTCAAAGATGTAGTATGAAAAAATAAAACAAAATTACCTAATTACTATTTTTTATATTGACTACACATTGAAATGTTAGTATTTTTGATGAGTTAGGATAAATGTTATTAAAATGAATGTCACCTGTTTTATTTTCACTTTTTAAAATGTAGCTTTCAGAAAAGGTAAAATTACCTAAATGGGTCCACATTTGTGACTACATTTTATTTCTGTTGGACAGAGCTGTTCTTGAGTATCTGCTGAACACATATCTTCCCCACCCACTCTTTCTCAAAAACTTTCAGTGGTACTTTAATCCAACCATGTAATCTACATGTTTCTTTTAGCTCTCTAACCTACACCGTTCCCATTTAACTGTTTTAAGAAGAAGCTGCCTCTTCACTCCTTGAACGCTTTGTTCCCTGCCCTTTTCCTCCCCACCCCATTGGTGCCAAGGCTCTGAGTAGTTTCATTCATCTCACACTTACTGATTTTATTGCTCTGAATGAAAGGCTGTGCCAGATTCACCTGCAGTCCCTCCCCGCCCCCTTTAGGAGATACAGTATAATGGAAGAAGGAGTCATGTAGACAATAACGGGGGACTTCATTGGTGGTCCAGTGGTTAAGAATCCACCTGCCAACTCAGGGACACAGGTTCAAGCCCTGGTCCAGAAAGATCCCTTGTGCTGCAGGGCAGCTAAACCTGTGTGCCATGACTGTGCCCACACTCTAGAGTCTGCAAGCTGCAACTACTGAGCCTGCTCACTCTAGAGCCCACGTGCAGCAACTACTGAAGCCTGTGTGCCCTGTAGCCCATACTCCAAAGGAGAAGTCACTGCAATGAGAAGCCCACGCTCACCACAACTAGAGAAAGCCTATGTACAGCAATGACCCAGTGCAGCCAAAAAATCTATTAAAAAATACAATAAATGACAATACAGATCATAGGTACCATGATGAGGTGAGAACAGGATGCTGAAGGTTACACATATGGGCCCCTAACTCAAATTCAAGAGATTAGAAAAGATTTACTAGAGTTATTTCGGCCTAAATTGAGGCCTGAGGAATGAGTAGCAATTTATTGGTTAAATGTCAGGTGAGATGAGGAAAGATAGGATCTTCTAGGCAGAGAGAAATGGGCCTAGGCCAGGCAGTATGAGAATACCTAGTTTCCTTAGTGAGATGAAGAAAGTGGTATGGGTGGGAAAGGAGACACGAAGTTTGAGCTATAAGTCAGAGCTGGCCAGACTGTGAAAGCAATGCTAAGAACTGCTTGGTCATATATACTCTCTTCTCTCCTAGCTATCTGCTATACACTGGTTCTATTTAAGGCCTAATTCAAACTTTTCTGTGTCTGTGCCCCTTGCCATGTGATGCTGTTTACCTTTCATTAAATACGTAGTCTTCTCCACTCTGAATCTGGATTTGGTTATATGATTTGTCATGGTTAATTCTACTTGTGCATTTTGCCTGTGCTTTTGTACTCTGCTGTTGTCATGGGAAGGGCATGGGAGGGGAGTTGAGTCACCCTGATCAACCTAGCTAAGGCCATATTTGACCTTAGCCTATAGCCAGCCAATCTGTAGACATGTGAGAGAACCTAGCCAAGATGGGGAAATCCACCTGACAACCCCAGATATATGTGCAATGAATGCTTACTTTGCATGTAATTAATTGTTATTCTCCATTCCTGGGTTGGGAAGATCCCCTGGAGAGGGGCATGGCCACCCACTCCAGTATTCTTGCCTGGAGAATTCCATGAACAGAGGAGCCTGGCAGGCTACAGTCCATGGGGTCGCAAAGAGTCAGACGCCATTAAGCTCTCATGCACGCACACATTTGTTATTCAGCACTGCTGTGGGAATGTATAACTGATATATGACCCAACTAGGCTGTATGCTCTTTGAGGGCAGGATTATGTCTCTTCTACCCTTTCCCCAGTGCTCAATAAACAACTAGTAATTAACAGATTTAGACTTTCTCAGATTATGAAAGATTTTAATGCCACAGTTATAGTCAAGAAAATGGGAACTTTCTCAAGTCAATGTTGATAACCTTTCTAAAACTTTCCAGCAAGGAGAAAGAGAGCACCTATATTTTTTCCCCTTTGCTCTACTGAAAGGACCTATCGGCAGCCCCTGAAAGAGGGAAGGTAAGGAGGCTTAGTATGATCACTGGAAGGGTTTCTGGCCCACCCCCCACCCCTGGGCTCTGGTGAGATTTAGGATACCTTATAGGGTGGCACCTGTACTCTTAAAGATAGCTGACATAGGAGAAATGTCCAGTAAAAAATCTGAAGTCTAAATCTCATTTGACAGCTCTTCTAGATTGTCTGTCCTTCCCAGTAAAGCTTGGCTCTGACAGATGATAAGTAGGCTGCCAGGGAAAATAGCTGAGCTTCATGGACTTTGGTCAGGTGGGTCAGAGTTGATGGCACAGTGTCATAGTCACTTTCTATCACCAAAGGAATGACAGAGGCTGCTCAAAAGATAACAGCTTCACTCTATTTTGTGTAGCTATACTTCAGAATGCCACTACAAATCTAAGAACTGATGTTAGTCTCTGCTTCACATCTCCTGGAAAAGTATTCTAGATCATCAAGAGTTACTGAACATCTAAAGTTCCTTAAGTCAGTAAGCCCAGGTGACATATACAAGCTGAGAAAGGCACACACATGCAGATGTGAGAAATATCAGTCTACTTTGTAGTGTCCAAACTTGAAATAATGTACCTAAACCTATGTTAGGGAATCCCTGCTCTTATGACTCTTCCTAGGTGAATCAGAGATGAGAAGTGGCTTTGCAGTCACATTGCCTGGGTTTGAAACCAGCTCTGCTACTTATGTGCTGCGTGGTCTTGAGCAGAAAAACTCAGTTTCTTTTCTTGTAAGATGGAAATGAGAATAGTACCAACTTCACTGACTTGCAGTGAGGATAAAATGAGATACAGGATGAAAAATTTTAGCCACCCATAGTATCTGGCACATAATAAGTTCTCAATAAACCGTGGCAGTTATTTTGAGGGATTTCTGCAGTCTGTGCTGAGAGCCAGTTAGTCAGAAAAACTGGTTCAGCTTGTCCTATAAAGGAATGATTAGCAGAATGCTGTATTTACAGGAGATTAATCTTTAGGGGAAGCTAAGTTTCAGCTTAATGGTGAATTGTTTGTTCCATTATAAGGTTTCATTGGTTGTGGATGATGCTCCTATACCACCATTATTGCTATCTTCCCTAATATGGGTGGCAACAAAATTATTCTGGGAGTATTTTATGTTCACTACCCTATTCTCTTAAGGCCGGACCATAGTCTACTAGAAAAGGAATTTCGTCAACTGTGGAAGCTGTTTAACCACATTCACTGCTATAGGATAACTATTCACCCCCATTGGCTAGAGTTTAGCATGATGGTAACTTTGGATGACATAGAAACCAAGCATTTTAATAGGTGAGTGTCAACAGATGACTAGTATCATAGTTTTAATAAATGCAAGTATATGTCTCTGTGGTGCATTTATGTGTGTAAGAAGGGTACCTGGCTTTTTCTTCTCCTTTAGTTGTTCAATCTTTCAATAAATATTTACTAAATTCTACTGTATGCTAGGCACTATAAGTAAAGTAGATATGGCCCCACTGTCCAGTTTTTGCAAACAGGTTCATTTCCTGATTTTCTGCTGCAAACTATATTTTCCAAGTTTCATTGCCAAGTGGCTTCTTGCTAGATTCAGACAATGGGAGACATTAGAAGAAAGTAATAGAGCAGGAAGAAGAGGAGAAGCAATGGTATTTCTCATGATGTCCCCATCTCCTGTTTTGAGAAGTGGCTACATCTCCTCTGTGTCCTGCTTTCTGCCAGACAGCTTCTATCATGAGTTCTCCTCTTACTAGGCAGCCCACAATTTGGAATCATGTAACAGTCTCTGCTTTTTTCGCTCTACCAGCCCTAGGATGGTAGTGGTTTCCTTCTCTTTCTTAATTCTGGGTTGTTTCAATTTCTTCAACACCTTTGTAACTAGTTTCCTAAAACTAAAATCCTATTGAACCATCTGATGTGGTCTCTCATTCCCTAACTAGACTTTGAGTGGTATAATCTCAACAATTAACATTTCTGGGGGGAATAGTTAATATCCAAATAGTCCTACAAATACACAATGATATTCTGTGACATGCTAAGAAGTACTGTTACAGTGAAGGCATGTAACTGGGTGGGGAGCTGTGTTCATCTAGTTCAAGAACTTCCTACTCCTAGTGAGGTCCATACATCGGCAGCATTGCCATCTGCTGGGAGGCTTGTTAGAAATGAGGAGTCTCAGACCCTATCCCAGTTACAACTGGTTCAGAATCAGCATTTTAACAAGCTTCCCAGCTCAGAAGAGTGATCTGGGGATAGCACCTTCTTTCAGTCTGGTTACTGTGGTTCAGACCTCCTAGCTCTAATCTATTGGGATTGTACAGAATCAGTGGTGGCTCTAAATCTCATCTCTATTTGAATAAGGAGATTTTGTAATGCCCACTTCTTGATCCTGACTGCACAAATACTGCAGGCAAGACTCTAGGGCAAATGTAAGACAGAGAGTGGAGATTAGAGAAAATAATGTAGAAGAGCCAGGAAATTGCTTCTCTGCGAGCTATGTTCGAGTAGTTGGAAGCAGAGCCCTAGAGAACTACGTCTTTGAAATGTACTGAAGCATGCTGTGGGAAAGTAAATATCTTTCCCAAAGTGACATCTTACATTAGCCAATATAGGACATTTGTTTACCATAACAACACCAGTAAACTTCAGGTGAGATTCACATGCATTATTTTTAAACCACAGTGAAAGAAACAGAGAAACAGAAATTGTCCAAATGTTATAGGCAGGTTTCTAATGATGATCTCTTTAATTGTTACATAGTTTTCCCCTTCCCCAGACCTAATCACTGATTTTGGATTTTTTTTTTTTTTTTGCTGTGACCATTACCCAGAAATGAAAATAGTATAAGAATAATAGAATTTGGAAGCAGACCATGTTAAGACTTACCTGTGTCATTTTGTGAGCTACTTTGGGCCACTGTCTCAATGTTTCTGATGCTCAGTTCTTTTATGTGCCAAATGAAACTGAAAACTCCTTACTCATTGGTTTGTGGTGTGGTTCAGATAATATAAGAATGTGGTCTAAAAGGGAAGGGTACCAACTAGTGTTGAAAAATTATACTTAAAGCAAACTGACAAAAGTGGGGGAAGTAGTAAAAGGTGTCAAAAGGGTGATTAAAGTGTGATGCTCTCTAACTTCTGTGCTTGGGTCAAAAAGACTAAAGACTGCACAGTGACCAGTGTCCCCTTTAAAATACCTGTGTGTGTGTATATGTGTGTTTTAGTGCTAGCCTGAAGATCATTCAACCAACCATTGCCTCTTGAGCCTGCTTTGAATTTGTGGCTGCTAACTCCTTTCTTTCCTACTTGTGGGCATACATGTTGAGATTCAGTCAACAAATGTTTTCTGAGCACTGGTGCTATGCCAGGCACCATTACAAGTGTTTGGAATACTCAATGAATAAACCCTAAACTCCTGTTCTCACAGAGTTAAATTTTAGTAAGGATAAGTTGGTGTAGCAGGATGCTTCTGGTTACACTTAAGTATATCTAATTTCTGTCAGCTCTGCATAAGGACATAGAACTGGTCCTAGGTGGTCCTAGGTGGGATGAGTATGAGGCCCCTGTTTGAGTTACTTGCTCATTATAAACTGCTGTTTGTCAATGGCCAACACCTCAGAGATAACCATTGTGTATGCCAGTTAGAGTGTGCACTGGAGCGGCAAGTGGCCAAGAGGAGATAACCCATGTCCAAGGTCAAGAGTGGTGGCTGTGAGGAGATACCCCACGTCCAAGGTCAGGAGTGGCGGCAGTGAGGAGATACCCCATGTCCAAGGTAAGGAGCAGCGGCTGCGCTTTGCTGGAGCAGCCGTGAAGAGATAACCCAAGTCCAAGGTAAGAGAAACCCCCACTAAGATGGTAGGTGCTGAGAGAGGGCATCAGAGGGTAGACAGACTGACCACAATCACAGAAAAATAGACAATCTAATCACATGGGCCACAACCTTGTCTAATGCCATGAAACTAAGCCATGTCGTATAGGGCTACCCAACATGGTCAGGACATGGTGGAGAATTCTGAAAAACGTGGTCCACTGGAGAAGGGAATGGCAAGCCACCTCAGCATTCTTGCCTTGAGAACCCCATGAACAGTATGAAAAGGCAAAAGGATAGGACACTGAAAGATGAACTCCCCAGGTAGGTAGGTGCTCAATATGCTACTGGAGATCAGTAGAGAAATAACCCCAGAAAGAATGAAGGGACAGAGCCAAAGCAAAAACAACACCCAGGTGTGGATGCGACTGGTGATAGAAGCAAGGTCCAATGCTGTAAAGAGCAACATTGCATAGGAACCTGGAATGTTAGGTCCATGAATCAAGGCAAATTGAAAGTGATCAAACAGGAGATGGCAAGAGTGAATGTCGACATTCTAGGAATCAGCAAACTAAAATGGACTGGAATGGGTGAATTTAACTCATGACCATTATATCTACTACTGTGGGCAGGAATCCCTTAGAAGAAATGGAGTAGCCATCATAGTCAACAAAAGAGTCTGAAATGCAGTCAGTACTTGGATACAGTCTCAAAAACAACAGAATGATCTCTGTTAATTTCCAAGGCAAACCATTCAATATCATGGTCATCCAAGTCTATGCCCTGACCAGTAATGCTGAAGAAGCTGAAGTTGAATGGTTCTATGAAGATCTACAAGACCTTTTATAACTAACACCCCAAAAAGATGTCCTTTTCATTATGGGGACTGGAATACAAAAGTAGGAAGAAACACCTGGAGTAACAGGCAAGTTTGGCCTTGGAGTACAGAATGAAGCAGGGCAAAGGCTAATAGAGTTTTGCCAAGAGAACGCACTGGTCATAGAAAACACACTCTTCCAACAACACAAGAGAAGACTCTACACATGGACATCACCAGATGGCCAACACCAAAATCAGACTGATTATATCCTTTGCAGCCAAAGATGGAGAAGCTCTATACAGTCAGCAAAAACAAGACTGGGAGCTAACTGTGGCTCAGATCACGAACTCCTTATTGCCAAATCCAGACTTAAATTGAATAAAGTGGGGAAAATCACTAGACCATTCAGGTAGGACCTAAATCAAATCCCTAACTATTATACAGTAGAAGTGGGAAATAGATTTAAGGGACTAGATCTGATAGAGTGCCTGATGAACTATGGACGGAGGTTTGTGACCTTGTACAGGAGACAGGGAGCAAGACCATTCACATGAAAAAGAAATTCAAAAAAGCAAAGTGGCTGTCTGAGGAATCCTTACAAATAGCTGTGAAAAGAAGAGAACCAAAAAGCAAAGGAGAGAAGGAAAGATATATCCATTTGAATGGAGAGTTCCAAAGAACAGCAAGGAGAGATAAGAAAGACTTCCTCAGTAATCAGTGCAAAGAAATAGAGGAAAACAATAGAATGGGAAAGACTAGAGATCTCTTCAAGAAAATTAGAGATATCAAGGGAACATTTCATGCAAAGATGGGTTCAATAAAGGACAGAAATGGTATGGACCTAACAGAAGCAGAAGATATTAAGAAGAGGTGGCAACAATACACAGAAGAACTATACAAAAAAGATCTTCATGACCCAGATAATCGCAATGGTGTAATCACTCACCTAGAGCCAGACATCTGGAATGTGAAGTCAAGTGGGCCTCAGGAAGCATCACTATGAACAAAGCTAGTGGAGGTGATGGAATTCCAGTTGAGCTATTTCAAATCCTAAAAGATGATGCTGTGAAAATGCTGCACTCAATATGCCAGCAAATTTGGAAAACTCAGCAGTGGCCACAGGACTGAAAAAGTTCAGTTCTCATTACAATCCCAAAGAAAGGCAATGCCAAACCATGCTCAAAGTGCTGCACAATTGCACTCATCTCACACGTTAGTAAAGTAATGTTCAAAATTCTCCAAGCCAGTCTTCAGCAGTACGTGAACTTCCAGATATTTAAGTCGGTTTTAGAAAAGGCAGAGGAACCAGAGATCAAATTGCCAACATCTGCTGCATCATCAAAAAAGAAAGAGAGTTCCAGAAAACATCTATTTCTGCTCTATTGACTTATGCCAAAGCCTTTGACTGTGTGGATCACAATAAACTGTGGAAAATTTGGAAAGAGATGGGAATACCAGACCACTTGACCTGCCTCTTGAGAAAACTGTATGCAGGTCAGGAAGCAACAGTTAGACTTGGACATGGAACAACAGACTTGTTCCAAATAGGGAAAGGAGGATGTCAAGGCTGTATATTGTCACCCTGCTTATTTAACTTATATGCAGAGTACATCATGAGAAATGCTGGGCTGGAGGAAGCCCAAGCTGGAATCAAAATTGCCAGAGAAATATCAATAACCTCAGATATGCAGATGACACCATTCTTATGGCAGAAAGTGAAGAAGGAAAGAGCCTCTTGATGAAAGTGAAAGAGGAGAGTGAAAAAGTTGGCTTAAAGCTCAACATTCAGAAAATTAAGATCATGGCATCCAGTCCCTTCACTTCATGGCAAATAGATGGAGACAGTAGAAGCAGTGGCTGACTTTATTTTTGGGGGCTCCAAAATCACTGCAGATGGTGACTGCAGCCATGAAATTAAAAGATGCATACCCCTTGGAAGGAAAGTTATGACCAACCTACACAGGATATTAAAAATCAGAGACATCACTTTGCCAAGAAAGGTCCATCTAGTCAAAGCTATGGTTTTTCCAGTAGTCATGTATGGATGTGAGAGTTAGACTATAAAGAAAGCTGACCACCAAAGCATTGATGCTTTTGAACTGTGGTATTGGAGAAGACTCTTGAGAGTCCCTTGGACTGCAAGGAGATCCAACCAGCCCATCCTTAAGGAGGTCAGTCCTGAGTGTTCATTGGGAGGACTGATGCTGAAACTGAAACTCCAATACTTTGGCCACCTCATGTAAAGAGCTGAAACTCATTTGAAAAGACCTTGATGCTGGGAAAGATTGAGGGCAGGAGGAGAAGGGGACAACAGAGGATGAGATGGTTGGATGGCATCACCAACTCGATGGACATGAGTTTGGGTAAACTCCAGGAGTTGGTGATGGGCAGGGAGGCCTGGTGTCCATGGGGTTGCAAAGAGTTGGACGTGACTGAGTGACTGAACTGAACTGAACTGAACTGATGCCAGTTAGATCACCTCTACATGGCTGTAAGAAGCACTTGTGAGTTGCCTAGTCATACTATGTAATCTAATAAAAGGCTGCAAGATGAAGGAAAAGAAATGGTACCCAAAATTCAGATGTTCCTTCCCAAGGACAAGGTATTAGGAAAGGAGTTTATACTACCATTACAATGATTATACAGAAATAGACTCACAGACTTAGAGAATGAACTTATGGTTGTGGGTGTCAAGGAGGATGGGGGGAAGGGATATCTTTAGGGGGTTTGAGATCAACATGTACACACTACTATATTTAAAATGAATAACCAACAAATAGTTTCTGTATAGCACAGGGAAGTCCGCTCAATGTTATGTGACTGCCTGGATGGAGGGGAGTTTGGAGGAGAATGAATACATGTATATATATAAAGGCTGAGTCCCTTAACTGTTCACCTGAAACCATCGTACCATTGTTAATTGGCTATACTCCAATACAAAATAAAAAGTTAAAAAATGCTGTTTGTCCACCTCTGACTTCAGAGTATATAAAAGTATTAAATATTGATCCCATTTCTGTGTATCCTCTTTATGCTAACTTCCCCAGCTATTGAGTCTTCTCTCATGACTATGTCTGTTGCTGGCTTCCCTGGGATAAGGATTCCTCCACTCACTCATTTGTTCACTCATTCTTTAATTGACTTATATTTAAAGTGTTGATGGGCCAAAGAACTAAACAGACATTTCTCCAAAGAAGACATACAGATGGCTAACAAACACATGAAAAGATGCTCAACATCACTCATTATTAGAGAAATGCAAATCAAAACCACAATGAGGTACCATTACACGCCAGTCAGGATGGCTGCTATCCAAAAGTCTACAAGCAATAAATGCTGGAGAGGGTGTGGAGAAAAGGGAACCCTCTTACACTGTTGGTGGGAATGCAAACTAGTACAGCCGCTATGGAAAACAGTGTGGAGATTTCTTAAAAAACTGGAAATAGAACTGCCATATGACCCAGCAATCCACTTCTGGGCATACACACTGAGGAAACCAGATCTGAAAGAGACACGTGCACCCCAATGT
Source organism: Cervus canadensis (assembly GCF_019320065.1). Classification (NCBI taxonomy): domain Eukaryota; kingdom Metazoa; phylum Chordata; class Mammalia; order Artiodactyla; family Cervidae; genus Cervus; species Cervus canadensis. The sequence continues at coordinate 28,680,518 of NC_057400.1, read as the reverse complement.
TCATCGCAGCACTGTTTATAATAGCCAGGACATAGAAGCAACCTAGATGCCCATCAGCAGATGAATGGATAAGGAAGCTGTGGTACATATACACCATGGAATATTACTCAGCCGTTAAAAAGAATTCATTTGAATCAGTCCTAATGAGATGGATGAAACTGGAGCCCCTTTTACAGAGTGAAGTAAGCCAGAAAGATAAAGAACATTACAGCATACTAACACATATATATGGAATTTAGAAGATGGTAACGATAATCCTATATGCAAAATAGAAAAAGAGACACAGAAGTACAGAACAGACTTTTGAACTCTGTGGGAGAATGTGAGGGTGGGATATTTCAAAAGAACAGCATGTATACTATCTATGGTGAAACAGATGACCAGCCCAGGTGGGATGCATGAGACAAGTGCTCGGGCCTGGTGCACCGGGAAGACCCAGGGGAATCGGGTGGAGAGGGAGATGGGAGGGGGGATCGGGATGGGGAATACGTGTAAATCTATGGCTGATTCATATCAATGTATGACAAAACCCACTGAAATGTTGTGAAGTAATTAGCCTCCAACTAATAAAAAAATAAAAAATAAAAAAAAAAAGAAAAAAAAATAAAGTGTTGAAAGCATCATGTTAATCACTATACTAGGAACTGAGGGAACAGCTATGAATTAGACAGAAAATGATGCTGTCTTCATGGAACATCCTTTCTAGTGAGGGAGCCAGAGGACACAATTACTTAATCATTGTTGTGAAAAAGACCACAGAATAAAGGTGTGCCATAATAGTAGAGTCTCTAACAGAGGTACTTGCACTAGTTTGATTAATTCACTTTCTCGAGGAAGACATTTGAACTGAGTTCTGGACAGTTGTATGCAGGTGGAAAGTGGCATTAGTTGGTGAAGGAGGAAAGTAAGAACACTCTATGCAAGGGAACACCATCTTTAAAGGCCCCAATGTTGGAGAGAAATTGGCATATTTGATGAAATGGGAAAGGCTGGTATTACTAGATCAAAAAAATTGAGTGCAACTAGGGAACAGGATGAGCTGAAGATATATGTAATTTTGTAAATCATCTAAAGGATTTGGGTGTTAATGCTAAAGGTAATAGAAAATCATCAAAGAGTTTTATGCTGGGGTGTGGTACGATTTCATTTGTGTTTCAAAGTAAATATTTTGGCTGCAGAGTAGAAAATGAGTTGGAGGTATGGCAGGAATTAATGTGGGGAGACCAACTGGTAAGTTTTATAGTTGTCCAGACAAGAGATGGAGTTTGCTTTGATTAAGATAGTAGCCTAGGTGATGGAGAGAAGTAGATGGATTCAACAAGTATTAGGAGTAAACACTGGCAGGATGGTGACTGAGTGGTGCTAAAGAAAAGGTAAGATCAGGGATTCTGGCTTGAGCATTTGGGTGAACAGTGGTATCCTTCACTGAGATGAGACATCCTAGAGAAGGACTGATGTTTGGGGAACAAAATGACTTTAGTTTTGAACAAGCTGGATTTGTGCTTCGTTAAAACATTCAGAAGATATTGAGTTGGATATAAAGGTCTAGAGGTCAGAGGTAGTCTGGGCTACAAATTGCTGCTGCTAACTACCTCAATCATTGCTGGATAAACACTTCAGATGTTGGAATTAATACTTGAGATCTTGACTGATGGCAACAGTATCCTTATCAGCCCTCTCCATGAAATGAATATTACTATTCACATTATTTTCAATGCCTTTTGACAGATTATGAGGCTTTCACAATGCCTCCATATTAAACCTCAGACTTTCATTAACAGACTGCCAAATTGGTCCGTAATGCCAACAACCTGGTACCTAGTCAAGACGATAATGAAATGCACTTGTTGCAGATTTTTCTAGTTGTCTCCTTATGTTCATTCACTCTTCCTCCTTAGTAACAGAACCTGGGCTACATTTCCTAGCCCCATATGAAGTGATATGTGGCCCTGTGACTGAAGTGCTGGCCAGTTAGAAGTGAAGAGTAATATTAGGTAGGCAGAGACCTTAATGGTGGGAGGATTGGGTGGGGAAAGGCTCACGTCCTCCTGTCTTCTGCTTGGAATCCAGATGCAATGGCTGGAAAACCAGCTGCCAGTCTGGATTATGAAAGTGATGTGTGGCAGAACTGAAAGACAGAAGGAGCATGGGTCCCTGATGACTTCATGGAGCCTTGATATTAACCTTAGGTTGACCAAAGTAACTTAAAAAGGGGGTGGAAATCTATGTGCATTTAAATTGTATTTGGATCTCTGTTATTAGCAATTGAATTCAATTATTTTATTCTATGTTTGGTTATTACATGGGCATTTTATCATAATGCAATCTGTCATAGCATGAAATCTGGTATAAAGAGAGTAGGTTTGGATCTCATCAAAGAAGTGTATTTCTGGAGTGCTAGTGGAATCTTTTACACTGTTTATCTGTTGCCCAAAGCCCAGTCAAGAGCAGTACAAAGGCAGGGACCAGGAAGATCAGTATCTGAGACTAAGTGGCAAACAGGAACTCCAACAGAAGACAAGGAAATGAACTAGTGATTTTTAAAAAATACTTGCAGATAGTATCAGTGAGTTTTTGCTGCATAACAGATCTCCCCAAAATGTAGTGACTTAAAACAATAAGTATTTGTCTGGTTTATGCTTTTCTTTTTTTTAATTAATTTATTTTTTATTGACAGATAATTGCTTTACAGAATTTTGCTGTTTTCTGTGAAACCTCAACATGAATCAGCCATAGGTATACATACATCCCCTCCCTTTTGGAACTCCCTCCCATCTCTCTCCCCACCCCACCCCTCTAGGTTGATATGGAGCCCCTGTTTGAATTTCCTGAGCCACACAGCAAATTCCCGTTGGCTGTCTATTTTACATACGGTAATGTAAGTTTCCATGTCACTCTTTCCACGAATCTCACCCTCTTCTCCCCTCTCCCCTTGTCCATAGAGAACAGACTTATGGTTTATGCTTTTGCACATTGGTAATTTGGGCTGCGCTCACCTGGGCTGTTCGAATGATCTGGGTCATACTTGGCTGCTTTTGGCTGGAGCTCACTCCAGTTCTGTAACTGGCTGTCAGGTCAGCTGAGGTTGATGGACTTTTGGCTGGGGCGCTCTGGTTTTCCTCTACACAGTATCTTATTTTCCAGGACTTGTTCACATGATGATGGTGGCAGGGGTCCCAAAAGAGTGAGTGGAAGTGTGCAGAGCTTCTCAAGGCCTATGCTTGGAACAACCACAGGCTTGTATCTGTACCCATCAACCAAAGCAAGTCACAGGCCAGTCTAGGTTTAGGAGTAAAATAATAAACTTTATTTCCTGATGGATTTAAAGAAATTGTGGGAGAATTTGTAGCTGTTAATATAATCTACCACACAAACACCTAAATCTAATTTAAAGGAGAAATAACAAGGGAATACAGGTTCTAGTAGGAACAAGATACCTGAACAACCTCTGGAGGAAATGCAACCTGGGAGTTAGGAGTGTGGTTGAGGAATTACACAGAACTGAATTCAAATCCTGACTGTGTTGTTCACTGGCGTGTTTCTCATTAATAACAGCTATCTCGTGGGTTTGTGAGGATTACACGTATGTAAAACTCTTAGCATGATGCCTGGCATGTGCTAAGGAATAATAAATGGCACCTGAAATAGTTATCACTATAGGATACTTCAGTGGCATAAGGCCTGGGTTGGAAACAGGACTAAACAGAACTGGAGATGGAGAGTCAGGCAAAAGAGAGGTTGGCTCAGGTTGGCAGAGAGAAACGAGAGTTATTATAGCATTATGTAGTAGAATAGGGCAGGACAGAATGCAGAGTCAGACAGATAGGGTCTCATCAGAGGCTTAGGCACACAGGTCAGCACAATACCAGCTGATGCTTACCTAGCACTTAATATGCCAAGCACAATTCTGAGTGTTTTATAGTTATTTACTCATTTAATTTTCAAAATACCTCTATCAAACTGTTTTCCCCATTTTATCTTTGGGGAAATTGAGGCACAAACAGATATTTTTAGATTTTAGCCCTGCACAACCCAGGGGTAGGATACCAACCAGGTCTGCCTCATTTCTGACTCCAAGCTCCTGCCACCCTCACAATATCCTGGGGGGTGATCCCAGGCAGGAGCCAATATCAGGCAAATGAGGTCCAGAAGTTTTCAGAGAGGCAAGGAAAATTTAAGCAAGCCAGTGGTACCCAAAAAACAACAGTTGAGGAACTGCTGAGGGCAGGGGCAAGGAGGTAGACTGTCTTAATAATTGAGACCTTTTATATAGCTCAGCACTCCCATTTGCACTATTTCTGGCATGAAAATTTCTAGTCCTCAAAATGAGGAAGGTGAGAATTACTTCTCTTTCACAACTCAGGTACTCGAAAGAATAGTTCCCACTTGTTAATTTTGCTTCCTCCTCTCCTACTACTTTAGTCCCCTGCTGTAGCCTGACTCCCAATCTCTACATTGGTCATCTTATGACCTGAGATGGCCACACCCAGTGGACCCCATTCCATCCTCATTGCTTGGTGTTGAAGAGCTCTGGTTATCTGTTTACTGAAAAGGTTTCCTTCTGCCTGGATAATCTTGACCTAGAGAAGGAGACTCCCATCTTTTATCAAGCCTGGCCTCAGGTAACCCACTCATTCTCCTGGCCAAGTCCAACTCTGCCGCGCAACTTTTTATCAGGTATTTACAGCAACTCATTCTTATTCTTATGACCAATTTCAGGCATCTCGATGTTTCAAAATTTTTTTCCCTATTTCTTTGAATGATAAGAACATACAGATTGAGACTTGTAGTCTTGAGTATGGGAATCTGAAGTAAGGGCATTGACTATCAATAGTTGAGCCCACATTGCAGGACCTCTTTATACACAATGTAATCAATTTTCATCACAACAAGTCTGTGAGCTAAGTGGAACTACTTTTATTTTATAGATAAAGAAACTGAGGCTTAGAGAGAAAATTAGCATACAGCTGGTAGAGGAGGAGTCTGGATTCAAAGATACGAAGGTTGTTTTGACATCAGAGCCAGTGTGTTCCTGCTACCTCATGCTGCCACTCATAACTCACAAATTGTATACCAAGGGATCAACAGCGTTATCTGCAATAACACAAGAATCTAATTTGCATTTATTTATTTGTTTTCCTATTTATTCAGTCTTATTGCCTTTGGTACACAGTAGAACCTGGCTGACTGATTAAGGAGAGTTTAAAAATATGCCTGCTTCCCAACTGCCCAGGGTGTGAACGACCAAAGGTCTGAATTCTATTTGGATACCTGGGTGCTGCCTTTTCTGTCATTTGTAGCCAGAGCCTATCCTTAATTAGAACATCCCTGGGATTTTATGAGCAGGAGGAAAATGCAATGGTGTGATTACAGATCAATAGCTCTTCCACAAGACAAAGATGTAGAGCAAGCAATAGTTCAGAGATTAGAAACTGCAATCCAGGCATGAAGGTACCTAGGAAAAACACATATTTTATTCCACCCTGCTTTGGGATCATTGAGTGTCACTGAAGCCGATAAGCTAAAACTTAATATGTGAAGCTTAATGGGCAAAGCAGCATATTAACAGAGGAAAATGAGAGGCATTTTTTGACCTGGTAATTTGGAAGGAGAGTAGGTGAAGTGTGTAAATTAGAGAAAATTCAAAGGTGAGTCATTTTGGAAATGTATAGTAGACATATATCACACTAACTGCAGCTTAGAATTGTGGATCTCACCCCTGAAATCCATTAGAGCAGGGCTCCTAGGATTTTTACCATTTTAATACTTGCATGGTTGTTTGTTTGATTTTGTCACATGTGGCCGATGTTTATTTAAAACTTCAAATGAATTAAACTGATTCTTTCTCTGAAGTTTTAATGATGTTCCCTTGTGGTAATTAGAGGCACTTTGTGGTAGGAGGTGTCCCAGGGCTGGGAATTATGGCATTATGGAAATGAAACCCACGTGCTGCCTCCTTCCATTTTTAATTTAGAAGGAACAGCTGGATATAGTGTTTAAGAGCTAAGGCTAAAAAGAGAGGGAGCTCAGTGATCCAAAGAGTTCTTTGGATCTTTAAAGAGTCTGAAAAGAGGTGGGAAAACCTTTGGATTTGCCTAAATCTATGTAGGAATTTGTATAATTTGAGGAAAGGAAAACACTATGGCATCCCATTCTGTCAGGAATTTAATCCCTGCCAAGATTTAGGCTGCTATGTCTAGGAGTTCACTCATTCAACAAAGATTTGATAAGGGTCTATTATGCGCCTGGCTCTATGGTACAATCAATAGTAAATCAGGTAGAGTCCCTGTCCTCCAGAAACTGAAATCCATTTGGGATAGACTGACAACCAATACATAGAGTATTATTATGTCAGCTGGTACTAAGTGATATTAAAAAGAGAGAAAGGAAGGGAAAGAGGAGGCGGGTGAGGGAGAGAAGTGCTTTTTTATACAGAGAGATTAGGGAAGGACTCTCTGAGATGGTGCTATCTGAATAAAGGATGGGTTTGTACAAAACTCAATGGAGTAAAAAGTAACAAGTACAATGTACTTGTGAACCTAGGTCACAGGATACCTAAGAGATACTGTTCATCAGAATTCCATATGAACTCCAGCAGTGCCCTTGGCTGTACCTTTTTTTTTTTAAATTAAAAAAGCCACATTGGCTTTATTCAGCAATTCATGCATCAGACAGCATCCAATCTAGCAGACAGAAGTTCCAAGGAGCTGCATTAAATGTATATTTAGAAAAGACCTTTGAGCGCTCATAGGGTCTCATTGACAGAAAGCTACCCTACCCTGGTGGAACTCTGCTGCAGAGTTCTGTAGGCTTGCTAATAACATGAACGTGTGCTAATAAGGACTGCTGAACAATCCCAGCTTGGATGCTGATTTCGTTTATCATTGTACCTAGTCCCAGTGACGACAGGAACAAACAAGGCAATTATCCACCTCTAGGGAAAAACAAATCATGATGCTCAGTCCACACAGTACACTATAGTCATTCTTTTTGACAGGCTGTCATAGTATGTTAAATAAAATCTCTCATCTACACATCTGAGGATCAGAAGTAGTAACATGGCATAGAAGCTTCAGCAAGAATAGAATTGGCTCTTTGGGGGGAAGTTCTACCTTCAAGACGAAAATCACTAGTTTACTTAAGCCATTATCCATCTGCCTTCTTATACCTGCATCTTCTCTAGTGTATTTCAGGTATTTGCCATGGTTAGGAATTTTTTTTTTTGTCTGTAAGAAACAGAACCCATTCAAACAGTCTTAAGAAAAACTGGAGAAATTTATTAGGGGGTTACAAGGCAAAAGCATCGAGCCCAAAGGGAGGAAGTCAGTTGGGATTCATAAGATACTGGAACTCCAAGTAGGCAATCATAAAGAATGGAAGTTACTTCCTCCAGTTCTCTAGAATCTCATGACCTCTTCCTGCTCATCTGCTTATTTGTCTTTCTCTCTCTTTCCGAACAGTGACTTTCTAGGTTTCTTTGAGAACATGACTGTTCTGGCTTCTGTCTTAACATTACTTCCTTGTTCATTCTTAAAAAAAAGACTCACTAGGAATTAGTCTTATCCAATGAACAAATACATGTAAAAAGTAAGTTATAAATAAATATACACAGTGCAATCTTGTTCTATAAACAGTTGTAGTACGTGTAAGTATGCTCAGGAAAAAAAAAATGGAACAGAAATGAACTAAAGTGTTTTTTAATGGTTATCTCCAAGTGACAGAATTATGGGTGATTTAATTTTTTCTTTGAGCATGTCTGTACTTTTCCATCAATCAGTACCATATCTATTTTTGTAATTGTAAAAAAAATTATTGAAAAAATGAAAGTGAAATCCACGTAGTGAATCCAATTAGTCTAGAACTAAACCAGACAATGGAGCAAGCACATGCCAGATCTAGAGTAAGGGACAAGAGCTTATGGAAGGCCATGGCCAGGTACACTGGGGAAGACAGCAGAAAAAAATTCACACACACGGAGGGGCTGGCTCTTTATTTCCATATGTATTTGTTTTCAAGAAAAAACCCTCAGTTTTCAGTGCCATCGTGCCAAAAGAATTTGCAAATAATGATGCCATGCTCAGCTCTCTGGATTTTCTCTCATTTTCCTTCTTGCTCTACTTGTGCAACTATATGTTATCTAAGAGTCAGTCTGTCACAGTATCCCATGTTGTAGAACCCACCACTCAGTGACATCCAGGTGATAAAGCTGAGGGCAGGGACTTAGGGTAGGGAGCCTGCATCCTTCATGACCAAATCTAAATGGCCCAAACAGACTCTTGTTACTATCAAGCATATAGTAGCTTCCAAATAGAGCTTCCCCTGTCCATACAATTCACTATCTATAGATCCATAGTCTTGGACCCTGAGTGGCTCTGACCATCTTTACTGCTAGGTATGATAATTGGCTCTGGTTCGTGTCTGAATAGATTTTCAAAGACTAGGAAGCAGAATAGGAGAAGACAGTTTGGGGCACAGCTGAAATAGGATCTTGGACCAGCAATTAGGGTAGCAGATAGGACCAACCAAAGCACCAGAGGATCCAAAGTGAGCCACAATGGAAGGTATGGCAAGGCTGGCTAAAGTCTAGAGGCTAGTACAGTAAGGGATGCACTAAGTGGGCAAAGGAGAGTGAGGGCAAGGGGTGAGGGAACTCTTAAAGGTTAACCAAAGACTTAGAAAGAGCCAAGATGGCTTCCCATGAAACCAACCTGTCAACAGTCATTTATCAATCAATATTCAGGTATTCACAATTACCTACCAACCCTGAGATGTGCATGTGTCCTATCAGAGGGTATATGTGGGATAAATGAGCTGTGTAAATATTTGTGAGCCAGAGAAGAAACCTTGCTTACAAAGGCCTGCTTCCATTGGAGAACTGGACTCTGAGTTCCCAGTTAATTCACAAAAACCACTTCATAGTGAGGACTCATGAGTGATTTATTATGGACAATTGTTATATCTTGGTCAAGCAATCTCTTGGAACCCCAAATCCATACTTCTGCATGAATGTGGATGCAGTTCAGAAAGTCTGGTGTTCATATGTCCACTGAGAGGGAGACTGACCCTTACTAGGGAAGACGTAGAAAGCAAATTGAAGTAAACTAGATATTAGGGAGAATTTCCTCCGCCAAAGTTTGAGGAGCCACTGATGGGTCACTAAGGAAGGAACTGTTAGATCCTTATTCCCTGCAGATTTCAAAGTTTTCTTTCAGGCTTAAATTCCGCTTGGCCTAGAGGCAGGGTAGGACTCAGATGGCCTCTTGGATGGTTCTCTAGTTCCAAGTTTAGTTCTTGTTTATGGCTTAGAAAACCCAACACCTTAACTGGTCAGATATCCTGGACACTGAATGTTTTTTACAGATTTGGTAGCAGAAACACCCTGCGTCTTTGTTTAGGCACTTGAAAAGGAGGATTAAAGGGGAAAAAAAATCAGAGACTTACTACGAATAGATGGAATGAGGCTTGTTTTGTAAAGCAGAGCCTCTAAACTGTGCCTGTATTCGTTATGGAAACTAAAGACAAAGCCAAGTTTGCCTTGTGCAAATTCAGCAGCACTGAGACCCCTTGGAGGAATGCCACATCACCCCTTGCTAGGGCGACATTTGTGCAAAATCTTACTTGGTGAGGCTTTGCTTTCTTCCAAGGAACAAACAGGGTGGAAATTCCTGATCTACCTCAGTATCGCCAGTAATCTGACCTGCAGGCTTGTACCTGAATACTGAAACCTTGGGGTTCACTGCTCAAATATAATACTTGGGAAAAGAAGAAAAGGAGTAAAGAGACTCTTCTTAACCTTTGCAAATGTCATGCACTATTTATATAACATTTACCACTTTTATTTTCTACAGCCCAGGATTTTGTGAGGAGAAAAGAACAGGCTCTTGACACTAAGCTGCATTCCAACAGGTTTTAAATTGCAGCCTTTCCTCTCAGAAGGCTAAGTTTATTGTATGGACGTCATTCTTCAGTGGCTGATTGTCTCATAAATAATTTGAATTCTATTTCTTGGATAAATCTTGAAATTGGTCTTCTAATAGTTTCAAAAGAGAAAAAATTTCCCCTAAGTCAAATAAACTACCAGCCCTAAAAGAAAAGTTGCTATCTGTTGGATGGAAATTTTGAAATTCTTTCACTGTGTCATAATAACTGCAACAAGTTTTCATTTTCAATCTTATTAAATAAAAGTTGCACTTTTACGAAGACTGGACTCAACTTTCTATTTTCTTGCTTGTGTAACCACTAGGGGCTTGAACTTGGCTGAACGAGTTGCCTTGTGAGGGCCGGTATTTTATAAATTCTTGAAAGGAGGAAGCCAGAGTCTCATTTTGACAACCTGACTAACTTCAGGTAAATAAGAAAAGCAAACACAAGTTAATGCCACCCAGGGATACAGAAAATATGAACCTCCAGGAAATGTGATAGACAAGTATATAGATGCTAAGGCTTCACTGAAGGCATTTGCTTCAACCAAAAATGCAGGTTTCATATATATGATCTTTTAATAAAAAGTAGACATTTTTATACTGAGAGCTTCTACAGAGCTGAAGTGTTGGGATGTTTTAGAACTGAGACACTGCACCTCATCTTAAAACGACTGCTATCACTATAGTCACAGGTTGCAGCTGGCCATGCTCAGGCTGCCTGTGACTTGAAAGTTGTACTCTGTTTGACTCTCACTGTGTTTAGAAATAACTAGGTGTAAAATCTTAAAATGAGGATGTTTCAAATAAAAATGCAGATTTATGACTCTCTTGAAAAAATTATAGGTGCTAAAAGAATTAGCCACAATCACAATTTCTTGATTGGGTGGAATTGGGTAGAGGGTGCCCCTTCTCTGGGGCATACACTTTCCAGTTTGGCACAGGTTGCCTGAAGCCCACTTTGCTCTCTATGTTGCCTCCTTGCCGCCTGCAAATCTTTGGTTCTGACCAAAAACCAGAGCTTGAATGCTTCTGCTCGCTCAGAGGTGGCAGTCTGTGGCGGGAATGACAACTGGTGCCACTGCAGACAACTGTGTGCCTTTCTCTTTCCACACCATGGTGAATATATTTATTTTCTTTTTTTTCTTCTTGCAGAGGCTTATGCCATAGATAAGGGAGTGCTGGATTAGGGGCCGGGGATTTGGCTCTAGTGATAACTTCTTTTATCTAATTGAGTGAATTCATGACAGCCTCTCAATCATTTAGAGTCTTAGTTTCTTTATGTGTAAAATGGGTTCATTGATTTATTGCCTAACTTTTAAAACACATCTATTCTGTTCCACAGATTTGAAGATGCACCAAAGGACTCAATTATTAAAAAAAAAACACAAACTGATGTTGTGCAGACATGCTCTTTGTCTGTGTCTAACATCTTCTTAAAAGAGGGGTAAGTTTGAACACCTTTGGCCAGTTTCCCACAGTCCCCACTGCTCATAGCCAGGCAGGCTCTACGTTACCTACCCGTTCTGGCAGTCACTGAGTTAAAGAATGGCTCCTGACCTCTAGGTACCTTTCCTGCTGAAATGTCCTGTGGTGCTTTCTTTTCCAACACCCACGTCTTCTTCCACCTTGCCTCCTTCTTTGTTCTCTTCCCCGTCTCCATCTCCCCCAGCGGAAAGCTTGCCAGGGGCTTAGCTTTTAAAGTCTGCCATAGTTTCTGGAGACAGAATTCCTTTGGCTTTGTCCCTTTGTTGCTTTTCATTCTCACCTTGACAATAAGGACATGATTCTCAGTTTTACTCTGTAGCTTGGTTTACTGTTAACTGAAGTTTCCCCCCTTTCTTTGCAGCAGCTGTTCTCATTCTTCTAACCGGTTTTTAAAAGGCTTGAATTTGGAAATATGGTTGCTGTGTGCCTCTTCAGAGATTCATCCATAACTGTCAGAGCCTTTTCATTCCCTGGCTTTTGTATAGGTTTCTTTTATGAGCAGAGTAATTTGCATTTGTCTTTAATTCTTAATTTGTCTTTGCATTTGCTGTGGATGTAACATGCAGCTGAATTTGCATTTTCTTTTCACTTCCATTCTCATGGACTGGGGCTGTCTGAGGTGTAAACTACACAGAGATTCAGGAGCCTGTTTGCTGAATGGTAAACTTGGCTCTTCTGGTTTCATCTTATCTCACCTTTCCCTTACCTGAGTTATCTTATTATATTTAGATGTTCTAAACTGTGATCAAATATAGCCTATGTTTTCCATTCCACAGGCTGCTTAATCCCATTAACGGAATATTAGACCTTTAAATAGCAGTTGTACTCACTTATCAGGAGAAGAAATCCTGTTTAAGAGGATACTATTAGATTCTGGAATATAGAATACTTGAGATTTAATTCTGTCCCTACCGTTAACCAGTTGGGTACATATCCTATACATTTCTGGAACTCAATCTGTCTGTAAAAAGGGACTAAGAGCAATGTTTCTGGGTATTTCACAGCGTTCTTCTGAGGTGCAATGGGTAGGGTGGGTATGGAACTCTGTAAGGAGCATCATATTCTAGACCAATATGAAATACTGTGCCCTGAGGACTGCAAGCAGTACTGCCCCTGAGAATTCTGTTTAGTTTCTGCTTGGTTGATGATAGAGCTTTGGTTCCATGGAGTTTCACCAACAATGGCCATTATGTTTCAAATCATATCACAGTTTCCCAGTGAGGGGAAAAGGAACAGTTTAAAATCTACCTACAATCTCACGCTAGGGGCTTCTCTATTGCTGTGAAATAACATTTAAACAGAAGGTTAACGCTTTACACTAAACCTGTAGTCCTAATGTGCCTACAAAAAGCATTAGTTCTAATTACTCTTTGTAGAAAGGCAGACTAGAAGTGGCCCTATATATTCTAACATTCAATTAAACGGCTGTTCTTGATAAGTAGGTTTTTTTTTTTTTTTTTTTTTTACTGTTGTGTATAATATTGAGAGAATTATTAGTTGCTTCTATAGCCCACTCTGCAGTAATATGCAATTATTTTGCCTCTCAAAGAGAGAGAATTTCTAGTCAGTGTGAACTAATTGTATGGTATACAGAGGTAGTTTTTAGCAATGTCCAGTGATCCCTCCTCACTGCTTTTCTTTTGTCAAGAGTTTTATCAACAGAAGGCCCTGGAGGGAGGAGAGGGGTGTCTAGATTTCCTCTAAAATCTGTAAGGTCCTAGAGAAAGGATTATCTCCTCAAACCATGAATCTCTTTCTTCCCCCACACTCATACTGCCCTGGGATTAGGCCTTCCTCTGTTTGGAACTAGGCCTTGAGACATAAGGAGTTGATGAATTTATCTGAATCAGAGGTTCAGATAGTTTAGATAGTGGGGCAGTTTATTCAAGAATCCATTCTCCCTCAATTCTTTCTGTCACCCCTTTATTACTCCCAGAACCCTTGTTTCTGGGTTTTTAGGAAGAGAGAGGATCTCAGATTACTTTTCAGAGACCACTGCTCCAGATGGTTCAAGTATGGATAAGAAGGTCTGCTGATGGGAATCTAAGTCCATTGCTCTTGAGACACACCCCAAAACTTGGAGGCTAGAGTATAAAGAGAAGAAAAAAAGTTCAGGCTAAGAAGTCAGAAAAGGTATATATAGCACACGCAAAGAAAAGAGAAATCCAAACCAAAACACAGTAGCGTTGGGTAAGCTGAAGACAACATTTCTTTTTTTGAAATTTTAGAATGAAAGTTTCGGTTTAGAGAATTATATTTTATTTTATAACTCAGGAGCAACAT